>NW_012130082.1:1842740-1862952 GCF_000143395.1 Atta cephalotes
ATATATATATATATATATATATATATATATATATATATATATATACTTACTTCTTACATTTATCTCAAATAAATAAATATATTTACTCAGTACATTTTTATTATCAAATACATAACATCAAGATACGTTTTTTATAAATCCTTATAGTATCTACAATATTAAAAGATCTTGATGAAATGATATTAATTTAAATTTCTGCTACTTAATCAATTAATTAATTAAATTTTATTACAAATTTTTGTAATGTTTTACATCTTTTAATTTTTTTTCGTTTTTTTACGTTTTTTTTTACGTTTTAATTACCGTGAGATGCAAACAAGAAAATTAACAATCATAACACTGTGCCTTATAATAGTTCTAACTTAAATCCGTATTATTAAAAAAATATGTATATCTATAAATGACAGTAATTTTGAAAAATATAAAATTGAATAATCGTATATAAAAAAATGTATAAATATATGATAGATAAAGAACTTGATCAAGAACTTTGCTTCTCTTATAGCATAAATAGAAATAAACGACTATATTTATGATAGGTGACAGGTATATATCATATTCTAAGGCTATATGGTGAACAAGTTAATTATTGAGTTGATTAAGTTAGAAGTGTAATTATTAGTAGATCTATGTAATTTGTCGTCGTATAAAAAATCCATTCTACGTTGATTATATGGTGCTATGGAATCCTTAATTATAGCAATATATAGAAATAATTTGAGTGATAATTTCTTGTATGTGTTTGCACACAAATCGAATGTGATTGGGAAAAAATTCGCGACACGTTTCGTACAGATCTAAAGAAAAGACATGCAATTTAATTCTCGTATATATTCATAAAATTAATAATTTCAATAGATATCTAAACGCGGCATTTTTAATAGACAAAGAGTAATATGAGATAAAAATGTATGATCTATTTCATGACAGCTTGAAAGTGCTTATATATCAATCTGTTTATGACTTGAAACATTATTCCTGAGACGATTAGAGATATTTTCGCGTATAATAACAGCCTAAAAATTAGTTCAAGGAAATGTGCAAATGTTTTCATTAAATCCGCGGAAAGAAACATTGGAGAAATAAATAATCGATCATGTCACCGAGATTTCGGAGGAGACGATCAGTTCTATCCTCTTCTGTCAAAGCACGACATTCCGGGGCTTGAGAAACTGCGGATCCAGGGTTTACTTTTTCCTGACGAGTGCCTTTTGTGTCAGAGATTCAGCAAAAACCGACCGCCCTTATAAGAGCGGCGGAGTTAATTAAGGCGCATTTAAAGTCGGTAGATCGCGATAAGACAGCGATTAACTCGAAATTAGTCCGCCCATGGATCTAACAAAAACTATATCGCTGTCGTTATTGCCGACACGTATCAACAGTGTAGATAAATACGTGATTGAAACGATGGCCAATTAGAGTTCTAGAGCGAATTATTACATCACTCCCGTAAACCCTTCTCTGCCAGAAAAGTTATTCTTAAACAAAAAATTTTTGAAAACGATAATTCACATTCTTATCACTATTATTACTTTAATCCTTTTTTCTTTCATGATTAGTACACGGAAAGAATTTTCGATTTTTCTGGAGAATCTAAAATTTTGCTGGTTGTAGAATGAAGAAAATAATTTGATTATCTTCAAAATAATTTTATTGGAAATTCATATTGGTTACTCTAGAATTAAATTTTTTTGTTGCCCAAAAAAATTATTTTCATATTTGTATCTAGTAAAATTCTAAATTATTCAGTAAAATTGTGTTTTCTCCATGTAATCTTATCACTAGATAAATGAATTATTTGAATTGTTAGAGATTTCTTGTAAAATAATTGAAAGCACATAGCTTTATCTAATATCATGGCATTACGATAAAAAACTGGATTTCAAAGATAATTACATATTCAAATATAATAAAAACATATAACAATTAAATGTCTAATTTCCGAGTAGTTGAAGTAATTCAAGATAATTTGTCGAGCGTTACGTTTGCAAATAAACGATTATGCCTTTCCTGCGGATTAAAGATATAGTCCAAATTGATACATATGATTACGATATTTCGTCACTAGATGAATTGAAGCAGCATCGCAAGCATCCATACAACTAGAATGCAGTCACGGGAGAAGCGATGCGAGCGTGGAATAACGGAAAAAATGCTGCCACATGCTGCACCACGGCCGAGTTTCTAGTTGGCCGATATGCAAAATACCTGCCTGACTACGATAACGTCGCATTACTCGACTTTCTTGCGACGAATAAATAGCGAATTACCATTTAGTCGTCAGTTGATAAAGCGAAACGAGCTCGCACGATAACGGAATCTCATTCTCCCAGCAACTCTATAAACTATCGGCTTGTTATCGGATAATTAACAAGATAGCACGTTGATTAACAAATTAACATTACGCACACACGCAACGTAATGGAACGCAGACGCGCGGGATATTAGTTATCAGGGGAAGCGACAAATATCGTATCCTAGTCGGTGCAGCCGAAGAATTATACATAATAATGCAAAGATTTGATTTGGTTAATAATAAATAAAAATACGGTATATTCATATCTTCGTTATTTATTATCGCACGTGACAAGCGTGCGTCATATTTATCACATTATTCTTTAAATTCTTCCTTTATCCGAAAAAGTGGAATGCACTCTATCTCACATTTGGTCTCACTTGCCTTACACTGTATTTACCCGATACATAAAACAAATTATGTTGCACATAGATAAGCACGAACAAAATAAGAATTGCTAATCTAATATAGTTGCGATGCACTAAGAAGTTAACGAATTCTGCTCGACAGAAAACAGATACGTGAAAATTGTATCTTAAAAGATAATCGTTATTATTCAAGAAGAACATTGCTATCATTATTATCTAGGCGCTATTACTTAGGCGCTATTACTTAGATTATTTCCCTGTAGATTTAAATTTTCATAGTAAAAACAAATATATAATATATTAATTTCTATAAAATAAAAATGAAGCACATTCCCACTCAGTTATTACTACTTAAAATATTTTCCGTACACAATTGTAAATTTTTTTTCAGTTTACTTTGTCATCGACGTTCCGAAAGAGGACAGAACCGTATAATTATCGCCACATTAATATCGCACGGGTATTATTAGCGTACTCTCTTGCGTACTTTGTAGGTAAATATTTAAAAATGGGTATAAATAATTACCCACTGTACAAACGCATAGATAAGCGAGCTCAAGTAGTTGGCTTAACAATACCACGGTACAGCGAATAAAAATGTTTTAAAAAGTTACCTTTACTGCGGTAATTACTGTCAGACTTGATAAAAGAATATTTATTTCAACTTGAAAGTTTGAATTATCCGATTGGTTGATGATATTATTTTAACATGTTAGAAATCTGTTAAAATATTTATCGTCATATTAATGTCACGCAATTTTATTTTTTTATAATATTATATAGTTTATTAAGACTTTTTTATAATTACTGATGCAATATTATATGAAGTTCATCATAATTACAATTAAAATGCAGTAACATCTTGATCAAATTTATTATTTAAATTTCTTGTTAAATTTAGAACATCAATTAATTTTTTTCGTTGTTTTGTTTCTTCCAGATAATTAACAAAAAGCGAAATTGAAAAAAATGTAATTTAAGATATTTAGAATACTCTTGTATCTGCGATTACCTCGAAACTGCAAATGCTGACTTTTCTATTTAACGATAGAAATATCTTGGGGGTGAGATGGCATGTGCATGGCTCAACCGTAGGGTTTATCGCCGCCATATTACGATCCGGTCTGGTCGATTAAACGCTATAAATGGCCATGACAGAAGGTGTAATAGAATTGGAGTAACTCCGAGCCAATGGCGCTTCGCGATTAGGGTGGTTGTTCGTGCTCGATTGGCTTTCACGAGCGAGGGTTGATGTTCCCCACGGGTAAGCTATGTCTTTATATCCTCCCATCGGTTCCCGTTATCCCATTATAGAAACGATCCACCCTCGCGTTTAAAATTTCATCGTTCTGGAAACGTTACAACCCCGTACTCACAAATTCTTTATTCAAATTAGTGATTGCAGTATAATTGCATAAAATTACGAAACTTTTATTGTATGAAATCAGTCGTTTAAGACATAGTTATGAGAATTTCTTTTTTAGTATAAATCTCTTTTTTCGCCAAAATGAGGTTATGTCATTATTTTATTATATTCATTAGTGTCTTGTTAAAAAATAACATTTTCAAAAATTTTCAATAAAATGTTTATTCTCTTGATGTATATAATTGCAAGAAAAACGTAATAAAATTATCTATTAAATAATTATCTATTAAATAAGAAAAGCAATTAAAAAATAATGATTTGTTACTTCGTGTTATTAAGAATAATAAATAAAAATAATATTCTGTGCTATTAGAAATATTCATTCAATGCTGCACGATTGACAGCATCGCTAAAGATATAATCATCGGACATGGTTTATAAGTGCACGACAAGCCGTAATCTATGGCGCACGAATTAAATTTGCAGATCGATCAACCGGACTATTAATCGAGGCTTGTAATCTCACAAAGTCATCGCACTACATCTCGTAATTAATGTATAATTGAATGTAACGTTATAGGAAAAATGATTTGCGTAATATGTATCATAATTTCTTTCATGCGTTTTTAAAATAGAGCAATTACCATAATCATATTTTAAATACGTTATCAAACAATTGACTCTCTTTCCTTTAAACTTTTCCTTATATTGCACATTTCCAGAGAAGAAATTTCATTTCTTTCCGAATAAATAATTAAATCGTCTTATCATATAAAATATAAACTATTTCAAATTCTTCCGTAAAAGATGTGTGATAAATATTATAACATTTTTTAAACTTTTCCAAGAGAATGGAATAGATTGAATAAAAATTTTACTGATTAGTTTGAATGTGTTATGTTTATTGTAAAAAATTGCTTAGCTTCCTTATTATGAGAGATACGATCGAACATGATAACTTACAATTGGATGCCCTCAGATGGTTCTAAAAGCTAGACAAGTCCAAGAAGTGTTCTCCAAGAAAAGCCTCAAAGGGGCTGTCAAAAATTTCAACGTCAACTTCAACGGATTCCTACAACACCGCGCTGCTAATTGCAAAAAACAAAGTGAAACCCTGCCAATAATACGCGTCGGGCGGGCTGTAAATAATGCCGCACAGGTTTTACACGTGCGTATATAGTGCCGCGTCGACCGCTGATTGGTCGGTTCACTAATTGTGTTTTATTAGCGTTCGCCCTTTACTCCTCTGTTCTTTCTCTGTCCCTTCCTGCTCAAACGCCGAACATCTGCAGTCTTAGCTAACTAACCTACCGCCCATGTACTAACTGCGAGCGACATTGTTATTAAGGGTTCCTACAGCGCATCTGAAACCTACACACGTACTCATGTGAGTCCGCATGCGCGACGACACGAGGATATCGTGCCTTTGATCCTCGTTAAGGAGCTGTTAGGATACTGCGAGAGAACCTGCGAGAATCTGCGCTTTCGACGGTTATCAAAGAAAGAAAGGAATAATTGGAATTGCAAGATCACTATTTCTCTTAAAGTCACGTGTATTTTATAAATTATAAAATTAACTTTGTAAAAATAATTCGGAGATTAAGAAAAAGAAAATTGGTTTGAAAAATATTAATCCTCACATTGTAATTTTCGTATTCAATATTGACATTGAACTGTACTAAAGATTACAATTTATCGTTAGCTTTATCTCAGATGTATTAGATGTATTCTCATACATTTCTTTCAATATTGAAATAAAAATTATATCAATATGAAATCGATATTGATTGTTAATACATAATAATAAACGTAACGAGAGTCGATGAATCAAACTAAGCAATATTTGTAATTATGAAAAAAATACAAAAATGACCAGCGTAAAATTAATATACCAGTGAAATGTAGAATAATGTCGGTATTTATCAATTAATTACTCACGAAATTAACATTAATTCGCTCTCTATTTCATTTTTTAATAGATTTTATTTTAGACAAATGATTGGTCGAGACTCTTACGAGTCTCGAATTTATTAATTAATCGTACCAAGTTCGTTGTTCGCGTGAGTTGAATAAACAGCGTTCGCGCGCGATGCGATCTCAAGGATGAAACTCGAAATTATATCAAGGATCGAACGCGGGCGGGCATTTCTTTATTTTCTTGGCGGTGGGAGTTGGGCCCGGGCGGCAGGTAGGGCAGAGACGAGTCTTATTACGACGAGGAGAGCCGGGCTTGCTGGTGCAATCAAATAAATTAGTCGGAATTACGCGGGCCGCGGAGCCAGCCGGTGGTGGTGCAGGCATTCACCACCACTCGTCCTCGCCACCAATTAGCAGAGCTTTATCCCGCGCTGAGTCTTCTACACACACATACACATGTGTACATGTGTATATATTTCACGTAGGCTGGATATATTCCGAGAAATTCGCGGCCGCTTCTCTCGCGAGCGCCGCCGTGGTACCACGAGTCTTTCAAGCATCGCGCAACCCTCCATTGAACGCGCGAGACCCGAGATGATTTGCGAAGTATTGAGAGAATTTATTAGACTGGCGGATAAACGAAAAGCGACGGTACGAATTTTAATGTACGATCACGTGGCGATCGTTTGTCTCGGTTATTTATTAAATGGCGGCTCGTAAGACCAATTATCGGGATACAGGCTGCATGGGGAGTCGCGGATATCTCGCGCAAACTTCCAGTCTGCGATACTATACCTCAATGAGCTTGATGTTATCGTGTAAATCTGACGAGACATTTTGTAGAAACTTTGAATCATTGACTAAGTATTGAGCACTTCCCACAATAATAAAATAATAAATTGAATATACATGTAATTGGATACGTATTGAACAAGAATACTTTCATTGAGGAATAATTACCGCACTGAAAAGAAATATATTAAATTTTAATAAATATTATATTTGAATAGTTTATTTATAATAAATAAATATTTGCTCAATAAAAAGATATGATTGTTAAATCAAATTAATGTTCTTATGCCAAATAAATATATCTTTATATTTATATTAATAAATATATTTATATTAGTAAATATTTATAATTGGTAATATTCAAACAAATTATTTATTAAAATTTTAAATATTCTTTTCAGTATGTTAGATTGCGATGTAATTTTGAGTTTTCCATTGCTTATTAACATTGCTTGCTATATTTTACCTTAAATAGATAAGCATTTATAAGAATTAGTAATAAAAATATATTAGACTCTCTTTATAATAATGATGTGTGAAAGACATTTTTATGTGACGAATTTACCGACCGTAAGCATATTATTTAGTCGCGCAAATATATTGCTTTCGTGATACTTTTCGAGGAAAATATTTGTTAATCGTTGCGCAATTGATCACGGAAAGTAGATTAACACGCGCTCGCCATTTTGACTCCGCTCTCTAAACTGCTCCCTGCATAATGTACCCGCGGGAGAGTGTCGTAATCTGCTAACGAGCCCACGATTCTCGTGGGAGTTGACGACGTTGATGAGGGCCAACAACCGGTACGAACCAGGAAAGAGAGAGAAAGAATGGTAATAACAGCAACATAGTATCGTACAACGCAAACGGCAACGCGATGTAAACGGTTACCGCGTATTCTTGCGTGACGCGTTATTAGCCGATTGGCTCATTAATCGCTCCGTCGGTCCGAAACAAGCCGAAGCCTCAAAGCCTCCTTCCCTCCTACTTATCCATTCGCATAGGAAGTAATTGCTAATCGCTAATTGCGAGCGCAAACACTCCATCCAATTAACCCCTTCCTCTCTATGGCTCGTCCATAGCTGGAGCGGTGCAGCCACCCTTTCAGTACTAACTTACTTCAAATTCGAACAACTTATGTCCCACCTGCAATAGATATGCTTCCTGCAGGTCGAATGAGTTAAAGACGATTGGGCTTATTAGGCGATCATCGTGCACCAAGAAAGGTCACCGAATTACCAATCTAATTGCTCTAACGTGAGCCGCGGATCAAAATGATGATATTTCACGAACGAAGTGATATTTACTTGCATGTATTATTTATTGTTTTATTATCGCTATAACAGATTTTCTATGTGAAACCATCTGTTTTTCGCGGAAATTTCATTACAGCACAAATCATTCCAACAACATTGCAACGTTTCAATGTTGAAACGTTCTAACAATATTGCAATATTGCTGGAATATTAACATCGATTCTGATTAAAATAAAAATGTTACGTTCTATTTTCGTATAATGACAATTGAGGTATGCGCCTTCATATTTACAAATCCTAATTTTTCCTATTTAATTGTCACAGAACTCTTTTTACATTACCAAAGTCGATCCAAGCAGAACAAAAGTAATCAAATTGTTGACATCAAATTATAACAAGGTTGCTACAAGCTTTTATGTTGTAAGGATATTCGTTATAGTAAAACGAAAAGCATAAGTGAATTATCCAAAAGCCTCTTCAACAAGATAAAATGAAAAGCGAAATAAAAAATGAAAGGCACAAGTACTTGACTTTCATTTTTTAACAGCTATAAAAGATATTTATATTTTTGTGCATATTATATAAATGATTCGTGAAAATATTTTTTGACATTTTAAAAACATTTAAGGACTTTTCTATATATTATTATTATTACAAATATAATGTTTTGCATTGTAAAATTATATAATAATACAATTTTTTTCTAACTTTTGATAAATCCAATTAAAATATTTCAAGGATGTTATAATTCTGCTCTTATTTATTGTATTTATGATAAATTTTATCATCGACTGCAATAAATGAAAAATATTCCATGTTATCTAGAAATTTTTCAAAATATGCTATTTGTATAAATTTGTATAATCATTATGTAAAACTAAATATTAAAAATAAGAAACTAATATAAACTAATATATATTCACAAATATAAAATATTGCAATAATATCTGTTTTTATAATTTATAAAATGTAACTATACAATAAGAACAAAAATCTATCTCATTGAAAGGATACGTATATTTAATAAAATTTTCTTATTGAAATAGTAAATATTGGATGTTCTAAAAATTTTTTGTAGCTTTTCAATTCACTTTGTATAGATGCTATTGTCAAAAGATATCATCTTATACACATGCAGTTAATTAAGGTAGGAAAATTACTGAGGAATTCCCTCACCCTCCTGTTAATCGGATATTTTCCACCGAACCGGCGTTCCCCTTGGTTTATCTCGAGATGGGGTAAAACAGATCGGTCACGGGTGATCTCCGCAGGTATCACCTGTTAACTCGCCGCCGGTCCTAATCGTTATGAAGGCGCCAGCGTCATATGCTGCACGGTGAAAAGAACGGCTCATTTCCTCGCCCCGTCGTATCTTACACCCTTCTTCCCCTCTTCCCCGTTTCCTTTCCTTGCTGCAACTTAATGAAATTTCGTCTCGGACAAAAATGCGAACCGGCTCGCGCGAGGTGGATAGAAAGATGGAAAAGAGGAAGACGGAAAGGGAGTACGCGAGGGGTGGGAGAGACCCCTTTCGATCAATTAAGGCTAATAAATGGCGTCGACGGTGGGGTTGTTGATGGCGAACGGCCATAGGGCCAAGGCGACGGGGGGGGGGGGGGAAATGAGAGGAGTGGAAAGGGGAGCAGAAAGGAGAGGAAAGCGTTGCCATAAGTGAGCTGACCGGGGCTCTGTGGGTTTATGCTATTAAAAATGTAAATATCTGCCGGCGGCTCGTTATCGGATGTAAATATGGCGGCGGGCGCGTCCAGGGCCCGGTGCTGGGACCAGATGGGCGGGGTGGGCCTTACAGCTCCTTTGTTTCGTTATTTATTGGAATGCATGACCGCGCACGTCGCACCGAAACCCACGCTCCCCTTTGAAACGGGCGAGTGCAACGATCATCTTCTCGATTCAGTTTGATCCACTCTCATCTCGTTTTCGAACTGACTCTTTCGCGCGTGTTTGAGACATTTTAATCTCAAACGCTCATATGGCGAGGAATTACGAAAATTGGACACGCGTGTCTTTCGTATAAGAGGAAAATGCTACATCATAGATGATTTCTAAATTAATTAAATAATATATAATGTTAAAAATTTATCTAAAACATTGAGAAAAGATAAGATGATAAAATTAATATAAAATAAACACAAGAAAATAAAATATCAATATTTTAAAAATAAGAAAAAATATATAATTTCCAATTTTATTTTGAACTCTGAGAAGAGATACTTTTGTTTCAATTGAATTCAGAAAAAAATAATTAATATTCTAAGAACTCTATATCTTATTTATTATCATAAATTCTCCTAATTAAAATTTGTTAATAAAACTGAATAACTGAATGTAACATAAATATAGTATGTTATATAAATAAAATATCTCAATCAAAATTACATAAAAAGTGCACACTTTCTGCTGTAATTAATATGTTATTAATAGCTACGTGCAAACTGTTAACTTGTGAATGAAATATCCAAATAGAAAGTTCCGCAAAATTAAACAATGATAAATGATCCGACAAGTATTATCAATTCAATCAGAAATTTAAAGCAGACTCGCCGACAGCTCGGATAGAAAAAACGCGACAAACTCCCGAGCTTACGAAGGCGAGAATTTCGTCAGTTGATTCGAACGTGCGCGCCAGTCTTCCTACTCCTCTCGCTTTTTCAGCCCGAAGCTTTGATATATGACTCAATAAAACCAGACCCAAGGCGGGCCCGAAGTAAATATCAAACGTAAAATGTTCGCCTCGTTAACTTGTTCCGCAGAATTGGGACGCTATAATAGGGGAGGGAGGAGGGACACGCGCATCCGGACGAAGTGTCAATTAAGAATTCTGCTAATTGATATAGAGCAAATCGATGCAATAAAAGAATAAAAAAGAACAGATGTAATGTCTGTCCAGACTGTAAAAAAGAACACACTTGTTAAACATACTATTCTTTAATATCCAATCTTATACAGATAAATTGCTGGATGTTTCTATCTCGTCAAATTCTATTTATATCCAGATCTTTATAAATATAAATTACAATTAAAAATTTAAATTACAATTAAAAAAATAATTAACTGTCTCAATTATTATTTTTATATAGCGAATATTCTGAGTATTGTTTAAACAACATATATCAATTATACGTGACATATTAAAATATTAGCATTTTAAATTGAAATAAATAAAGCATTGCGTCCTAAATCGCAATGTAATTATTTGAAAAATATTATTTTTCAAGCGAGATACAATTACTTTTAATAAAATGCAATGCTTATTCATTTCAATTTAAAATACTAACATAAAATATTTTAACATGTCACGTATAATTGATATACATTATTATAAATAAAAAAACTTTTATTTATATTCTAATATATTTTCAAAATATTAGCAACTTTATTATTTTGAAAATTATAATAATTAATAATTAATAATTATTATTTGTTAATAATAATAATTATTAATTGTTATTTAACATAATGAAAATATCGACTATAATAAACAGTAAAATTTCTGAAATTATATATATAATATTTAGCTACTTATAGTCAGCCTGCAATTATACACGATTCGTTAACGAACAGAAGAATAACTGGATTTCTCATTTAAAATATCATTAAGTGCCTCAGCGACGCGTTATTACAAATAACAGTAATATTACTAACATATCAGATCTAGCTATACCAAGAGATTACTTAGATTATCGGCAGGTGTGTATCTTAATGACCGGCGAAATTACAGCCGAAATTACCTCCCGTCCTGAGAAAACACGAGGAAACATAATGAAGAACCCGGCGTAACACAGTTGGTATCGTCGAGATAGAATGTAAAGATATCCATTGCGGTATCGTTTCCAAATTTCGGCATTGTTTTGATACGATACGCATGCGAAGCGAAGATTCTAAATTGAGATGGCAGGCGTGAAACTGCTATTCTGGGATACAAATTATTATTGTCCCATTAATCGCGTGAGGTACGTAATTTAAGATACAATCAATATACAATGTAACGTAAAAATTAATTTTTCTCGTCCTAATGGAAATAATAGATAGAAGAGAGAGTGTTAAAAATTCAAGTAAAACATATTTTTTTATTATTCTTAAATGCAGGCAGGAGAAGATATCGATGTATCTATTTATAAATTTGCAACTTTTATATCGATTTTATTCCCGGATCTTCTATCGTTTCTTCTTACATCGTCGATCCGCTTCGATGAATCGGACAGCCATTTTTTTTCTGCTTGTAAATCGATCGATTCGGCAGATCGTTTCAATTGCAATTGATCGCTTCTTCTCTTCGTCGAACTTATTCTTTTTATTTGTCCACGTGATTCGCTTGTTCGATGGATGTTTGTTTTCGTGTCCCGTCGGCTTTATTTTACTCATTCAAAAGGAGAAGATATTTACGACCATACAAGTTTGCCAGGCATGATCGTAATTCATCAAGAACGATCGTGTTGGATTGTAATATCAGATTAAAAAAGAAGTCTTAGTATGATTAAGTAAAAAATAATAGGAAGCTATCTATCAAAATTAATAACTTGAAATTAATACAATGAAAAGAATATTTTATTTTAAACATATCATAATCATATAAGAAATTAAAAGTTTAACAAATTTTCAATTTTTAATTAAATGGTTAAATGTACAAACACATGTTACATTACAATTGAAAAAGTAATGAAATAATATAATATTAGATTTAATTCATTCTGACAAGAATCATATTTATTCTAATTATTAATTTTTAACCAATTGTAATTGAATTCATTACGATTTACATTAAATAACTTTAAATAACTTTAAACTTAAAAATATCAAACAATTCAATTTTCTTTATGTTCTGCAAATTTGAATTATTCTTATAAAATACGATATATAATTATATTATTATATTATATGTATCGTAAAATACGTTTGTAATCATTTAATTAAAAATTGACAATTAAAAATTAAACTCTTAAATTAATACCTTAATTAAAAATTAATATCTTAAAATAATAATATTTGTATTTTTTTTATATTAGTTACAGTTCTTAAAATTAATAATGCCTTTTAATTAATATAAATTGAAAAGATCTTACATAGAGCAGCATCAATAAATGTGTTATAAATTTTGGAGAATTAAAATAAAGTTTCATATTATCAGTTTCTTGTTATCCTATCTTATAACTATATATACATTTTTCTTTTAATCTTATGTGTATTAATTTATTTTCACGACAATTAAGGGAATGTTAGACATTGCTGGAGTGACTAAATTCAACATTACAGTCGTATAAAAATCTCTGAATTGACTGAATGAAATTAATTCACTAAACATTCACAAAATAAAAAATTCTTTTATAGGGTTAAAGTAGACGCAAAATTAGGAGGTCGCGTAGTAGATTACACTAAAATTGTTGTGTGTGAAAAAAGTTAAAAATTTACTTAATTTTTTTCTTAATTTAGTATAAAATCTATTACACTACCTCCTAATTTTGCGTCTACTTTAATCCTGTAAAAGGATTTTTTTATTCTATTCGTGAATTCGGAGATTTTTATACTGTAATGTTTTATACTATAATTTGGTCATTCCCTTGACTGCATTCTCTTGACTGAAATGATAGTTTTCTCTCCTATTATGTCGATTAAAAGTTTCAATCTCTCGCAACCTGTCTATTCACTAATCATCCACGACGAACACAGGTGTCACATCGCTAGTAGACAGTACACCGCGACGATTCATTTTATTGAGTCGCCGTGGTCCTCATCGCAACTCGACAACTGTGATCTGTATCCTCGGCGATCTGTATCCTCGGAGACGATACTGAAAGTTCTTTGTCGCTGTTGTCATCGTCTTTCGTTACTACGGTATTACCATTAGTTCCGTGGCAGGAGCACAGAATGAGGAGTGGGGCTACACGAGATCACATCAAAAACGATGATGAAGAACGGCGAGTAAGATCAAACAAACTGCGCTCGCAATAACATTTCCATGCAAAGCATGAATGGAACAATCCCTATAACATTCCCTACTAATTCACAGAAAAATATCATTCTGTTGCTAAAAATTAAAAGTTTATTCAATTTACTTTCTTTCAAGTGAGGGTTATTTTTAACAAATAATATTTTTTTGATGATTTTTTCTTAAGATATACTTATTACAAATTTTAGAAAAACTCGGCTTATTACTTAAAATAAGAATTTATTATTATTATTTTTTAAGAATATTGTAAAATTGATCGATGAAGTGACTTTATACAACAACCAAATTGAACTTGTTTTAACTTAATATTCTTGATTGAAGTATTAAACTTACTAGGATTCAGAATATACATTTTGAATAAATTTAATACTTGTGATAAACTTATGATTGATTTGCGAATGTAAACTTTTGAAATATTTGTATATTATATTGTATATTGTATGAAATATTTGTGTTGTAAGTAATTATTATTTACATACAGTATGTATTTTTTTCTGTGTAATTATTATCTAGTAAACTTCGACGAAACTTCAAACAAAGAAATAATTCGCATGAGCTGATTTTCCACATAAAGAAATTTTTTTATTTAATTCATAGCTAATTCATAGATAGTTTCTTTATCAAAAATTTATGATAACAATATTATGTCGAGATGGTAACGAGGTCATGAGATTTGTTATTGACATTTATGTGATAAGATATTATTATCCTTGCAGTGAACCAAATACATTTTATCATACAATAAATATACATACATAACACAATAATAAATTATGATGGTACAATTAATTCAAACCAAATGTATTACGGACTATCACGGTATCAAATCGAATTGCAGAACAAAGTGCATTACGTAAGGATAATTCAATCTCGCTCACGTGAATCAGAGAAGCGAGAAGGAAAGGGCAGACCACAGGTACAGGGTCCAAGTGATTGGAGACGATCATGACGCGATTCCGAGAATCCATTAGGAAACATGAGTTTAACACGCTCGTGGAGTTATGGCCTAAGGTTGCAAGTCCCGAAAGAAGGAAAGAGAAAGAGAGAAAGGATGCCAGAAATGCCGATCATTTGCCGGTGGCAAGACAAGGATTCTTGGCGACGGTGGCCTCCGGGCTGAGTGTTTTCCGTAAATTTGGTTAAGATAGAGAGGCCTACCACGAAGTCATCCTGCTACTTTCGTTTCCGATAACAGCTCGTCCCTGATAGAATGTCAGAAATGCTTAGATATTGTATACAATTTGCGTATCTGCATATACTTGTAACGAAGTTGTTAACCTAAATAGCAGTGTTTCATTCTTCATTTTAAGAAGTAAACAATTAATTCGTGAGAGTACTTACTACAGAATTCCAATTGTTTCCAATTTAACTGTTTATTTTTCAAGATTAAAGGAAAATTTTTATTTAAGCCGTATTGAAATAATTAAAAAATTGATATAGATAAGCAAAAACTTCTTCAATTATAAAATTTATAATATTTCATAATGATGAGGCAATATTCAAAATAGGAAATTACACATTGTAAAGAAAAAAAATTAGATTGATTTTTTTAAAGAAATTAAAATACAAAATTAACATATTTCCATTATCATTATGACACATATTTCAACTGCATTTATTTAATACCTTAAGCACTTTTTTGAAAATAATAATATTAAAGTGCTATCTATAGATATATCTAAGAGATTTTTTCATATCACTTACTTATAGATAAAAAAAATAATGAAATTAGTACGTTTGTTCGAATGGTTTATATTATACATGCGTGTATAAAATTTTAAATGAAATATTTTAAAAACTTTCTTGCAAGTCATTTAACCTAACAAAGCGATTTCATTCATATTCAAACATTACAGTTATCGCATACGGAAATTTGTCGTTTCGAAGCATTGCACGATATTTTGATTATTTATGCGTAATTAATGCTAAGATAATTCAAAACCAATAGTTTTAGTCAAAGAGGCTGCTTATCTCTTTACTGCTATTTAAATCAAATAACAATAGAGATATTTAAACAACAGAGAAATAAATCCTTTATCGAAGACAAGTTGCTTTAAATGATTCCATATGCATATGTTATATATACAGCTAAATAGCACATCAAAAAATGTTATGTTCAATATTTTAGCAAGTTTAGCATATGTCATGTTTTAACATTTTTGTGCATTACGTAAGTGATTTAATAAAAATAAAATACTTGCCTTTTAAGAGAACCTGTCATTTCTAATAAATTTTTTTTATTATGTTTCAAGAAAAGTTTCAAGTAAAAATAATTATATTGTTTGACCAGAAATGGCTATACAAAAAAACAAAAATTATCTCTGACATTAATAATAGTAATAATGCACACTAATAATGCGTTTAAATAACTGCATATGGACTTCTATCTATCCGATATGACAACACATTAGTCATTTAACTTTCTAATCTAATATTGTAGTATTGATATAATAAATTACATTCATGAAATAATGCTATACTATCATGCTCTTATTTAAAATTTTTTATTTTACAAGTATTAAATTTTGTATGGGCGATTTAGCACTCAGATAAAAATCTAATTATTTATTATACGAAATTTAATTAACTGCGCGGCATTTATAAAATAGTATTAAAATCGTATCTATAGAATGTTTTTATATCGACTGGTATGTCAGTTTAATTTATTACTTCTAGATAGTTTTACTTTATATGTTATCTGTATTTGGAAGTTTATTATGTCAGTATTATAAGTACTTATAATTATGCATTTTAAATGAATGCTATTTTTGCTTAAATATATAACTTGCTTAAATATATTATTGTTTAAATATGTAGATTGTACAAAAATAAGTTTCACTTAACGAATTGACACTAACAATATGTCAGATATTGCATTCTTTTAACTTCTTCAATATATTCTTCCTATAACTGAATTGACTAATAATAAATTGTTTTTTTTGTTATTATTAATATACTAATCCATTTTTAAGTGTAGTCTGTATTTTTATTTTTCAATGCATGCTTTGTTAAAGTAAATACTTCTGAACCACGAAATGTTAATTAACGTAGTTAACGGATAACGTAGTATTCATATAAAACAGTGAGTCAAAAGCTATTAGGGTTTGTACCTGATCTATATCTTTTCTTTTATTTTGTGTTTGACTATTTGTCAGATGGATGCACATATCAGCAATGAAGAGGCGTTTATAATTAAATTGTTGGAAGGTCCATTTATAATATACAAGTGGCGAAAGTTTACTACTCGTTATTACTCATAAATAGATAATAACAAGATCTTCTTTGTTTTTCCTGAGAAAATTTCTTCCTGAGAATTTAAATGTATAATATAGATAACGAAATGATATGTTTTATGTTCAAAAAAATTTTTCCATCTTTTGTTACGTTTTTTTCCATAAAAAATATTTCAAAATTATGAGACTACTTCGATTACGAATATTTAAAATGAATACTTCGAAAGTTAAAGTGTAAATGGAAAATTATTGAAATGTTGCGATAAACAAACAAGATCAGGAAAAATACTCTTCTAAACTTAAAAACTGACAAGAAAGCGGAAAAAGCAAGAAACTAAAAGTCGCAGAATCTATTAACGTATTAGTCGCGAACAGTTCGACTTCTAATTGCCTCGTAATTTAAGCGCTAATTTTAAAAATTTCTGCTGAAGTGATCTAAAAAAGTATAATATATTACTTTTCTCATTGCAATGGAAAATTACTTTCATGGCAAAAGGAACGCACGTGATAATACCCATTGTTAAAACCCATTCGAATAGAATAGAATAATTCTAACGCGTATATTTTTTACGAAGAAATGAAAACAGATGTTAATGTATTCCCACTTTGTTAACAAAATGTACATATTATATTGCATTTGCGTTGCCGATCTGATTCCAATACATCTTACATTTAAGCAAGATATTTAAAATAAATTATTAAAAGTAAATTAAGTTTAAAACCTTAAATCTTACGTGTAAAATTTTTATTTAATAATAAATGACTTATTATTATAAAACGTACAGACCAATTATAAGAAAAATTTATAAAAAATTTTATAAAATAAAATATAAATCATGTCATAGAAAATCAAATAATAATAAAAATCAAAAAATCAAGTCAAGAAAATCAAAAAATAATATAAAAACAGTAAAATTATTATCTCTCGGTTATTTGTTAACAATTTTCATTAATAATTCTGTTCGTTTCGTTAACAAACGACTTGACATTCGGATAAATTAGATGCATTTTTAAAACGAAATTTGAGTTTTTCTCTAGCGATGGATAAAACAATTAAGACAATGATTGACTGCTAACACAACATTGACAAAGTAGTATTTCGCGTAAACTTAGAATGGCACAAACGGAGACAATTGTCGATTGCAGATAGCAATTATTGTGAGCGAACGAATGCAAATTAATCACTTCATATTAATCATACAACTTAAAAACAACGTATTTTCGAGTTTTAATTCGACGATATAAACCGAATCGTGAATTGCAGCACTCCTATAAGAAATTACTGCTAAGAAATAATCTATCTTGATTTAATTCTCATATATATAAATGTTACGACCTCCATATCTTGAAACTATTCTGTCAAAATTAAAATATGAATTGAGAATATTTTAATAAATAATAAATTTATTTATTTATATATACCTCGAGTTGTGATATTTTAAGATGTAAAAAATTGGAAAACAATTATTTTGGATGTAAAAATGCGTTATGCTTGCAATAATAACAAAAGTATAAAATAAATATTGTTCAACAATCAGGACCGATTTTTTATTTGCCATATCACCACATCATGTACAATACAACATCTTATCTAATTCCATCATGGTGTAGATTATGTAGTATAAATATCACATATATAATGTTAACCACATCCATGTTTTTTTATAGAGTATAGATAAGATACTCACATCTAAATATAGATATATCTGTAACATTTAAGCAATTTTTAATGCTTACGCAACAATTGAAATAAATAGACAATATTAAGTAAAAGTGAAAATTAGAATAAATATCTTATATGAGGATTGCACGAAATTAGAATAAATGAGATTATCCTGATACAAAATCCAATTTATTATTTCTACGTCTTATATCTACAAATTAATATTTTTTGCCCACTAACGAAATGCGAGAAAGTGGAAGATAATTCGTTTACACTTCCATTTGCTTTGGGGAAAAAAAAAAAAACAGTGGGTAGTCTTGATTTAGCTTCATTTCGGGAATGCACAATCGCACTTGATGAGTGCCATACCACGAGACCCCCGTGTTAAGATTCTTAATGACGATATCGACCAATATGGTTATGTCCTGCCGGGTCGCCGAACTCAGCCTTAATGGATTCCCCGAACTTGGTTCGCATGATTAATTTCGCATCGATGGCGCGAGGACGAAATGGAGAAACAACACCGCGGCTGCTCGTCCGATTTTCGAGGCACTCATCGGATACACTTATCGCAACGTCTCGGCGCGATGTCGCCTTGTTAATAATGAATATCTCTTTAATATCCTTCGCGACCTTGATGGTTGACTAGTCGTTTCTTATCTCAGTGTTCTGGGTGATTTCGACGACGCGCGATTCTTCCACGAATTCTCAGTTAAGGATGCCACACTCACAGAATTTAAAGAAAATCTGTCTTTTGTGTAAAAAAGATTCTTTCAAAATTGCACAGTCAATGTTTAAAATTAATAGTATCTATGATAATTTTAAATTATTTTGCTAATATTGCTTATTAAATTCTAAGATTTATAAAAGATTCCTTTAATTAAAGGATTTAAATCTGAATTTCTTAATATCTTGTATCCTTCCTTAATATCCTGTAAGATGATAGTGCAGTAATCTAATAATCTTAAGCGTCGAATGAAAAGAATAGACAACATATATCTAATTTTTTACATGACGAGAGAAATATATTTATCGATCATTTTTATAGACATTTGATAATCAATTACGATAAATTTTCTCTCTGCAAAGTGCGTTTCAGATGAAAACGGCAAATGATAATAATAACATAAATATCGAAGTGAAAAAGCGCGAATTAGCAACAAAAAAGAGGAGAGAAGGGAAACAGAAGAAGAGAGAGAGAGAGAGAGAGAGAGAGAGAGAGAGAGAGAGAGAGAGAGAGAGAGAGAGAGAGAGAGGAGGAGAGGTGCGAGGAGAGTACGTACGGTACGTACGTACGTAACGTAACGTTAACGTTACGTTAACGTTACGTTACGTACGTTACGTACGTACGTACGT
>NW_012130082.1:1862972-1865130 GCF_000143395.1 Atta cephalotes
TAACGTACGTACGTAGTAACGTAGTAACGTAGAGTAGAGAGAGTAGTACGTAGAGTAGAGAGAGAGAGAGTAGAGAGTAGAGNGAGAGAGAGAGAGAGAGAGAACGATGAAAGAGGGGGCGGACGTGTATCGCGTGCGGGATAATCAACGCGGTGCAACATTAATTATCGTTATCGGAGTCCTCAGTCTGAAGCGTTGTGTAACGAGACGCGGTGCGCGGCGTGTGCGCTGCGTAGAAATACCGGCTACACGAGTTACGCACGCAGGGGGGTTCAAAGAGGCCGATCGCAGTGGCTCCGCCCGCGCGATGTATGCGTGCACGCGCTCGTGCGATGCGTGCATCCGCGCTCTTACTCGCGCGCGCATAGTGCACGTGAGATGCAGCGTGCGATATGCTTCGCTGCTTACGAATCTATTTGCCGCTGGTAGCATGCATTGTGCGTCATGGGCGGATACGAATATCGATTATTGATAGTGAGGGACGCGCATTGACAACAATTTTAGATTGTAACATTATTTTGTGAATTTTTTAATGTAAAATATTATCTCTCGTTGTTAGTCAACGGAATGCTGGAAGATTCAAGCATATGATACCTTGCTGAATATATAAAGGATTATCAAATAAAAGTATTTCCAATGACATAAAATTCGTATTTTTTTTTAACTGATTAAAAACTTTTTAAAAGGTAAAAATTATTCTTAAAGAATTATAATATGTGATAATTTTTAAAAATAAAATTTAATAAAGTAAGGTGATATAATTTTGAACAATTCTAAATGAAATAAAATTTGAATCCAATTTCAAATTGTGTACAATACGATAGGACTAAAGGGTACGAATAAACAAAAAAATATCAAACTTGAACTTCGACAAATGAATTTAAATTTTTTATTTCTTTATCTCGTTTAGAAAATTGTATCATGTTCGAAATTTTATCACTTTATCCTTAATATTCTATATCTGTGTGTGAAATTGAGAAAATAAACAAAAGAACAACATCAATTTGATTTCATGGACATTTTGGATCTTGAAAGCTAATGAGAAATATTGTTTTAATAATTGAACTATATGATTGGTCCAAGCACTATTTTATTCTTAGTAATATATTGTATGCAAGAATATGGTCTTCTTGAACAATAACAGTACTAAAAAACAACAAAAAGTGTTCGATCAATCTATAACATGATTGACAGCATGTAATTATCGGGTCGGCTTAGCAAAGCAATTAAAAGTCAATCTAAATTGTATTTCATTTGCATCGTCACCGTTTCGTTTGACTGTTGACACTGGCGTTCAAAGTTTGCCTCATCATTTGGCAATTTGTTTCAGGCGTTCTTGCTTTTGTCAGTCGCTGTTTGTTACGGTTGAAAATTCTTTCATTGTATCTTAACTCAGCGAAACAAAATCATTTTGTGATATCACAAAATAATAGGATAAAGGAATTGGAGAAGAGAATAACATAATCCAAGTCTAATATACATGAAATGGAATTAATTATATTAAAACGAGTGACGAAACAATTTTTCCAAATCGTGCTAAGTCGTTAATACATGATTATTTAGAAAATTACTAATAAGAGAAAAAAATACTTTTATTTATTTATGCTCGCTTATGTTTTATCTCGCAAGAGGATATTGAAGGCAATCGGAGTCATTTGTTTCAAATGATAAAGTCCTTCGGTCGTCACAAGAAAAAGGCCAGAATCTGTTGATTCGTTCGTTGTGGATCGCGCTAAGGCGCGCGATGACCACTTAAATATCCAAATGGACTGGATTTTATGAGAGATAATTTCATAATGATTTACTGGCCGTTCCCTCGAAAAGCTCGTATTCCAATGAACATGCTGCTTTCTTTCGATAAAAAATGCACCTTGATGTATCATGAGTCACAATGACAAGACACTAATTAGTCTGTCATGGAATGCTAAACTGTTAACTGTCACGCCCGTTTTACAATACATTGTTAGAAAGATGTTTCGAACAATGGCGTTGTCACTTTCACTGATACGCAGAGAAACAGTTTCATAAATTCCGTGTTTGTAAAATATAAAATTTTTTAAAAATCAGACTTGATATGTATATATATATATATATATATATATATATATATATATATATATATATATATATATTATTATTATATATACTATATAGTATA
>NW_012130082.1:1865150-1874142 GCF_000143395.1 Atta cephalotes
ATATATATATATATATATATATATATAGGCTTAATATAATTAAAATAATGTATATATAACGTTATTAATTTTTACATACACATATGATGAAAAAAAATTTAACTATTTTAATATTTTATTATATGCAAAGAAGGATATATGGATTATTTTGAAATTAATTTATTTATTTCATTGATTAAATGTCTTTAATGTTGATTGAATTTTTATGAAATATTATAAAATAATTTCTTTTTAATTTCGTACATACACATGCTATTAATTTTTCTTGTTGGTATTTCTGAAAACCGTAACAAAAAGTCGTTACTTTACCAACGTAGAATATCAATTTATGATTAGTTATAAGTACGGCCAATGAATTGTACAGTCAATTAATCGAATATTCGTAAAATTCTGATTTCCACTGTAAGATTTAATTGAAAATGCCAATCGATTTTGACATACCTTTTAGTATAATATAAAGACATCTGTAACTTAGTTTATGACTTGGATCAGGTTTTTTTTTTGTCAATAGGATAATTAATGTATTTGGTATGCCATTACACGTGAAACTTTTCTCATGAGCAAGAAATATAAACGTCATTCCTGCGATCAATAAAAGTGAAAGAAATGTACATTGAAACAGCTGATTAAAACCTTGATTTCTTGCACTTCAGCGAAACTTTCTTACTTCAATGGTTTCATGTATCTATTGTTTGAAAATAAATGTTATGCGACAATGAGTTTCCACTAGATCTCAGGTTTTTAAAAGGATAAAATTTTCCTATACAGAAAATAATTTTTAGTAAATCTTTTGTTTTTATTTACAGGTAATATCTCGTTTCCACGTCTGTTTTTGGCAATAAAAAGACATTACAATGATAAAAATTATGATAACAATAATGATAGAATTTTTCGAGTGCATGAGATTAATAGAAACTAATGAAACGAGGTAAAAATTTAGTGTAGTTAATAAATGTAACTACACTATAAATAAAAATCAATGAATCTGAAGTATCAATTTTAATCAAATAGATGTACCTTTTAAGAACGATATTCTCTTTTACACGCGAACAAGATGATTTCGAAAGTCCCTTTCGTGAGTGCTGGACGAAATAAGATACACTGACGACGTCTCGTTAGACGTTGTTCGTCCATTATCAATTCCCCTCGCATTAGCATAAGTCCAACGAGTGACCGCAGCGCATTTATCTAAAACGGGAAGAATTTATTCGCGATTTCAATTATAAAAAAAATAAAATATAATTATTCGCAAAATTAAGATAACGCGTTTTCCTTTGCCATTTATCGTTTTGCCTATCTCCAGCAGAGTTTCGCAAATAAATAGTGTTATTTGTAAAAATCCATTTGTAAAAATTAATTTCGATTTTCGTAACGGTAAAGTCAACGCGCGTTATCGCTTCGTCGTCACGTTGCCTGCAAGATAATGAAACTGTACTGCCTTTATTAAAAGAATGTAAAAAAGAATAACGGCCGCTCGTCATCGTATCTAATTGTCTGCGGTAATGACTAGGTGCAGCGACCGGCGTAGTGCACTAAAACCTATCCGTCCGTTAAATGGAACTGTGTAAAACGGCAACAAAACGGGATGGAGAGTTATTTCTGATCGATGGCAGCCTAATTCCATGACGAATTCCCTCGACTCAAAAATGTGCCTCAGAAAAGTACCATTGTCTTTGTCGCGTTAAAACGCGTGACTAATCTTACATAATAGACCTTCTGGACCTTTATTTTTTATCAGATACCCGGAAGATAATACAGATAATTGTGCATAATGCACAATATATTCTTATGTTAATACTTTTTATTATGAAAAAAAATTAACTAATCAAAGAAATCGTTTCAATTAAACGTTCGATAAAAATATTTTATACACTATGTAATAAATTCCATAAATACTTGTGAATTCTTGAAAAATTTAAATATAAAATAAATAAAGATATATGTACAAGTACGCTTTATAATGTAATCTTAAATGTTTATCTGAAAGATCACTATCAAGTCGATAATCAATTTAATTGTGATATTATCATTTCAGCTTCAGTTTATGATTGCGTTTCAAATCCGACAGTAAGCGGCACATAATTAAAAGATGTTATAATTCATAATTAAAAGAAGAAAAAAATTTAGAACTTATATTTATAATTTATATTATATATAAAAATATTATGTACGAAGATATGAAAATCCTAGATCATATACTGGTTCTTTTCTTATTTATTTGCTTTATCTAAAAGAGTTCCGGGCGATTTGAAGAAATCCTAATAGCTGCGTCAAGAAAGCAAAACTGCTTGGTAATTCTTTATTATATATTAGATTCTTTATTATATATTTAGATTCAGCAAAGAACTAAAAAGACAAGAATCAAATCCTATTAAAGAATCACTAAGCAACTTTGTCTTCTTAATGCAGAAATACTATTATACTTTATAGCAATTATTTTTATTATGTTTTATATAGATATGATGTTGCTCAGTACAAGTCTGATTATTGTATGTTTTCTTAATGCGCGACTGGCACGAACGTAGTAACGCAAAAATGTCGATGAAGTATGCGATAACCAGCAGAAATAATTTCGTCGAGTGAATAAATTTAATCGTACCGTCGCTCATAATTAAGAATATTATTATAAAAGTTTGCTGCACGCGAACCATTGCAAAAAAACGATGCATTCGTACTAATTAATCATGTCTTCATCCAAGAACACGTTTTAATTTGACGTTATGCCGTGCAATTTTGTGCACCCGTGAAAGTTACGCTCGAAAATCTGATCACAATTTTTTTTGACGATCGTCGCAATCAATGATTATATACGCATTTTTCGCGTGCTACCCACGTGGCTAATTTAATCGGTTGCATAATGGACATGAATAACATTTTAATAAAGTTAAACGGCCTTTGAATTTATATAGATATAATTAAAGCTGATTGTATGCGAATGTTGTGATTATTGTTTCCCATCATGTAACAAACAACCTTATCTCGGAATATTTACTCCTTTTAACTCTATATTAGAGTTAAAGAATGGTTACCGGTGGAGTATTTAAGACAGTATCTAAAACAATATCTAAAGAATTATCTAAATCACATTCACATAACATTAATTATTCTTCAAGTAATGATTGCGAGTGCATTTTTTTGAACTTCCATATTGAAATGTTAGCATTCGCGTAGATTAATAATTCTCTCATACACACCGCTGTCGGAGGATAGCGGCGCGTAATATCTTTTTTCTCCCTTCGTAAAATATCATTTTAGAACTCGCGTCGGTAATTTGTTTCTTTCAACAAACGCTTTCCCCGATTTCGCGTAGTCTGGCACGCGAAGATATACAGTACGCGTCGCACATACACACGCATAAAGATTCGTAAACGTTCACGGTCGCGCGTATACGTGCGCGTGCATCCGCGCGAGCTGTCTCGGAACGGCGGTATAATTCAATTCCAGGTGGAACTACCTGCCTGACTAGGTACAGCCGTTGCGGCTCGAACAAGTGGAGGCAAATGAGATCCAGTTAAATTTGAGTTTAGTAAGTTAGCGCAAAGTTGGCGCAACTCCGTGGCTCGTCACGCGGAGCACCGAGCACCGGTCTGATAGCGTACACGCGGTGTAATTGCAATTAGCATATATCACAGTGGCGTACTCGGTTTCACGAACTCGCCGGCACGCAATCTCACTGGCGTAGCCAACCTCGAATGTTGAAACAGTCGGCTTTTGCGCGATCGTCTCTTTCAGCGTTTGAAATTTACGAAAAGGATATTTCTCATTATTTGCTTTGCAATCTTTTATTCCAGAAATTGTAATTTTTTTTTCACGAATAAGTGTATAAGAAATATGTGCAAAGATGAGTGGTACTGTATATATTTGATAAAAATATATATATATATCTATTCTATAAATTCTTTGAAGTTTATCTTTCAAAAGTGAAATAGTATTATATAAAAGTGAAATAATATTTCAGAAGTGAAATATCATTCTTAAAAAGTGAATATTCTATAACTTTTTTGAAGAGTTTCAGAATTTTCATTCTTTTGGAGTAAAATTCAAAGAAAAAATTTAGAGAATATGAAAAAAATTTGTAGTAAATTATACAGAATGAATATTCGATTTGATGAAAGAGAATAATACTATTGCTTATTTAAGTTATGTTGAAGCGTTTAAGCTACATTTTAATAAAAGAATAAAACAACAAAGTTAAATTTCATCAAATCATTTGCTTCCGAAAAAGACATCATTTTCTTTTGTATTTCGCATTGCTTTTAATATCATTATCCGACTACTTTGAGACAGCTTGCATACAAATAGATTCCGAACTCTACTTCGTATGGGAGTATTATAAGCATCTTAACCCGAGTGTGCAATCTCGTTTCGGGATAAGCACAAGTATCGCCTCGAGAATGCTCCGGAATCGCAAGGATGCAATAAAATCTCGATGCTGTTATTACGTTATAAAAAAAATCCTTACGCACGTCTGTGTACCGTATGTTGTGCGAATTCGAAGGACGCAAGTGCGATTTCGCAATTCAGATCGTGGTCCATCCCGATCTGAGGAGAGACGTAAAAATGGCGCACTAACGAAGTAATTACGGTGAGAGCCGTGGAGAATTGGCCGGGCGCTCTAACGACGAGCAATTTGTTGGCAGGAGGAAAACGTTTCCGTGGAAGTTTTAATGAAATGTTTTAATCAGACCTGGTCCGATAATATAAATGCAACGTAATCGTAATTAGCACGCATCACGCGGTCTTATCGGCGAACGCACTGGCGTAAGCGCTAACAATTCGCTCGCGATTTTTGCGCGAAATCCGTTCATCCAATCGCGATCGTTCGCGTGATGTCATTGTACCTTAAGAGCAGAAAACACCGCCTTCAGGAATGACAGGAGACACTCCTGCAATTCGAATTCTTCGCAAATTTTTTTCTTTCTTTATCTTGCATTTTTGTATCAATGAAAATCATTTCGTATGTTTACATCATCTTATGAATATGCATATTGATTATAAATTAAGAACATCAGATAAATTAACACAGGTAAAATAATTTGTAATAAATCGTGATTTTATTCTATTATGAAAATGCAATTTAAATTTTAAGCGACTATCGTAAACATAATTATTTTGAATTATTAAATTGTAGTTCTATTTTTGTAATATATTATCTTTACATTTTCTATTATATTTCTATTTAATGAATTGAATACTTTTTGTAAGCCGTTATGTCACTATCTATTTTCTCACTATCTAATTTCAAGCGACTATCGTAAACATAATTATTTTAAATTATTAAAGTGTAGTTCTATTTCTGTTGATATATTATCTATGCATTTTCTCTGTCAATGAATTGAATACTTTTGTATCATTTATCTCGTTATCAAGTTGATAACAATAATTAAATAACTTACGTTATACTATAAATAAAAATGATTATATAAAAAAATATTCCATAAAAAATAATAAACTTCTCTTTATGAAATAATTACAAAAAAGTTTTTTAACTTGATACTTTTTAGTGATAATAAATTTTAATTGGTTTTGATCCAATGTCGAAACGAATTCTTTCTTGAAACTACAACGAATCTGTTAATCTAATGATTTTTTGTTGGACATGAAGGAATTGATATTTTGAAATTGTATTGCTGAGGATGGTTCCAAAATGAACTGAAATGTACTATTTTTTAGAATAAAGATTTAAGATTGCGTATTAACTACCACGCTGACTCTCATTTGCCCTGATTTTTTTTTTTTGGATTTTTTGTTGTTGAATTTGGGAGAGTTCGTAAAAAAATTACATTATTACTACTTGTATATAAAAGTATATGATTACAAAAAAATACATACTATATAATTATCTTATCTAAAATATTCTGAATTAATTTCCACTTAAATGCCGAAACATTTTAGTATAATAAACAAAATGTGATAAATGATGATGAAGTTTTAATAAAAAAATGTCCAAAATTGACATCAATGGAGTGAAAAACAAATAAATAAAGAAATATTACTTTCTTATTTAACCGTTTGATAATCTGAATTATCAGTTATTTCTTCTTAACGATTCGTAACCAAGAAATTCCATGAACTTCACGCGTATGACTATGCATTTTCATACCTAGAGCGTGCGTCTCGCTCTAGTACCTTCAACAATCTAATAAGTGTCAAGCTACGGCTGTATATCGCCGGTGCTTTGTCTAGAGAGTTCTTTATGGTCGGTTGTAATACAATTTCGTCTACAAAGTAGTTCAGTTATTTAGAGAACACGTTGTTAACGATTAACGGTTTATTGACTTATTTAGTTCTTATTTCACTGTAACACATTCGTTCACAAATATCTCGTATCTTACTTATATATTACATTATTTATATATGCATTATTTGTGTCTTTTCTTTAAATATTTATAATTTAAAACGATAATTAAATTTTTATATTCATTGTGCGTCTGATAGCAGAATATAAAAATGTTAATAAATTAATATATAATAATAAAAATGTTAATAAATTAATAATAAATTAATATCACTAAAAAGAATATTCAAATTAATGTTCCAATTTATACAGTTGATCTTATAAAATATAATAATATTTATTCTATTTCAAAAATTTTTTCAGATAATATTAGAATATACAAAGAGAATTTGCAGTATTTAAATATATCGTGTTTCAAAGTATTCTTTAATTCAATCATGCTCACTTTCTTAAGAATAAAAGTGCATTTGATATGCCAAGGTTAGGTTAGGTTAGGTTAACGCGATATTGCATTTCACGCTTTCCCGATTCTCGTTGATCCGTAAATATTACAACTTATTATATGCGTCCATTGAGAGATCTGACTATTATTGCAAGCGAGGAAAATTAGTCATCGTGACTAATTTGTAACAACGAGCCGCGAAACTTGAAGCTTGCCAATTTAATCGAACGGTTGAAGCGCAACGTGAATTGCACGAGCTTTTTCCAGAAAATATCGAAATTATGAGCAAGAAACGATCATTGGTTATCAAACAAATTATAACAGATAAATATAATAAACGATTTGTAATACAAAATACTTAAGAACATAATAAAATTACAATAAAAACAATAATTTATATACTTAATTAAATAATACTTTACGACAGGAATATATTAAAGCAAATAAATATGTAAAATATTATTTTTCTATTAATATAAAATAATATGCAATAGTGAATACATGAAAATAATACAAAATAATCAGGAAATAAATTTTTCCATATCTAGAAGAGAGAAAAAAAGGATATAATTATTATAGCAACTGATGCTATAGAGATCGGCGTCCGATTGAAACTTTCAAATGTATTGTCATCGTTCTACTTGATAGTTCTTTTCGAGCTGCGTGAATTAATTTACAGCGATGCGGCTCTATTAAAATTATCGTCGTCTGGTTTCTCGTTACGCGAGATAAAACATCTAGTTAGTATTTAACGATTGGTGATAGCAGCCGATCCTTAAAAAAGATATATTCGTCGTAGTAAAATTATCCTTGCGGTCAATTTATAACGGCGCGATTTGATTAGAGCAAAATCTCACGAAACACCGCAAAATTTGCTCGAGACGTTGTAAACGTCGACGTTTACGAGTTCGGTAATATCTTTCGCGGATATGCTCGAGATCGCTTTTTCAGCTTATGGAGCTCATATTTTCCATTGAGCCAACAGTATAATGCAAACATGGTAATTAAATATTACGATTAAATATTAAATATTAGGAGAAATAAAATTTGTAAAATTCGTATATTCGACCGAAATGCGAAAATGACATATCGAATACAAAGTTTTATTAGATTTTTTAAAAATAATTCTTTGATAAATATAAATAAAATTGTTAATTATTAACTATATATATACACAGAAAAAAATGATATTGTTGAAAATTTAGCTAGATACAAAAAATACCTTGTTTTGCCATCAATATAATTATGTAGAACACTCAAACTGATTGCTAGAATATTAAAACATTTTGCAGCATTGTTTAAGATTTCTACGTAATTATTTTGATGATTTAAAAATTATTTTTAGATCTACATCTACTAATTTTTAAATATTTCAGTAAAATATTTCAATGTCCTTTCCATAAATTCTTTAAAGTGAATGAATATTTTATTTACAATTAGATCAGAATTCTATCCGTAATGTTTCATTCTGCACCACTTAAATGTTTCTTAATTTATAGTATCTGTTTAATACAATTCCATTTTTTATGTTATTATGTTATCGTTTCCTTTTCTACATTTATGTATAAATCTTGCATCGCCTTATCTTCTCATTTCTAATTGACAATTTATGAATTGTGAGATTCGTTTGGTTGATGATCAGCAATGCGTTGAACACGGTATCGAGCTAATTACTCAAATCAATATTGCGAATGTCGAATATCGCAAAAAAAAGAAGCACAAGAAGCGATTTACGTTTGCACTGTATCAGCCGCAAGTGTGCGGAGGATCGTCTTATCGTAAACGGTAATACTATGTATGCTAAACCGGCGCGGCACCGCCATGTTCGACGGCCGGCAATTACAATTAACAGCAAAACGGGGATGTCGTAAAATGCAATTAAACATTATTACCTCTCGTCTAATGGTCGTCGCGGCCATGAGCGCACGCACACATAAATACACGGAAATAATGCGCGGACGCGATGCGAGCACGACGCATTGCATGCTTACTTTGTTAGTACCACTCGACGTTGCGCAGTCAATAAAATCGTCAATGTGCGATGCCGTAATTGCGGCATCCGCATACATCCCGAGGCGTAAATTATGATTTTTAGTCGCGACGCGCGCGGTCAAGCGTATGCATTTGACGTTCAGGTTCTTTAATTAAAGACTAAGAATTTACGGCACAGAGAGAGAGAGAGAGAGAGAGAGAGAGAGAGAGAGAGAACGTACTTTAATTTTTTACGTTTTAACTAATAGAGACGAACGTACGGCGACACTACGAGGTAGTTAGTAACGTAAACTTTAAACTTTAACGTTACGGTTAGTTTA
>NW_012130082.1:1874162-1880919 GCF_000143395.1 Atta cephalotes
GTACGACGTAGTACGTAGTAGTAGTAACGTAGTAAGTAAGTAACGTAAGTAAGAGTAGAGAGAGAGAGAGAGAGAGAGAGAGAGAGAGAGAGAGAGAGAGAAACGCAATTTTTTTTCGTTACAAATGAAGCGAACTGGCGACATCAGGATTGACAAATTTAACTATCGGTATTATTGCTGCGCGATACGCGATTTGCCGTCCTAGCAGTAAAACCAAATGTTTGTATTTCATTAAATATCGTTTTATATCCACGTATAACTGCAAACTCTCGTAATTCCGCAAAAATGGATTTTAATTAAAAGACATTCAAAACATTCAATTGTTAGAAGTTATGCCGCCTACATCTTTATAGGTATTGTATAGCAATTTTATTTCATCGGCGTAACCGCTCTGTGCCTTTCTTCTCTTTTCTTTTTTTTTTTTTTACGTCCGAGCCTTAAGAGAGATCAGATTCTGAGATTATACCGCATTTCCGTGGACCACTCTGCGAAAGATGCTCCGTAAAACGGCGCGTCCGTGTTTTACGATATTCTCTGTATAATACAAATTCGACGCGGATCGATCGGACATTATTGAGTTCACATGGCTTTCATTCGGTTATATCGTTACTGAAGCGTTTCGGCGATCGGCTTAAAAATAGAGACGTTAACAAAATGAGACACGTTGGCAGCTCGACGGTAGTTTTTGCCGGGTCCGCGAGCGCCACAATGGCGTTCACGAAGGAACGCTTGGAGGACAATGGTCAGTTGATGGTTTTCGTGACCTAGCCCATCCCCTCTCACCTCCTCGTTCCATGCACCATCGAAACGAGATATCGGAGACGCCTATCAAGCTATTACGCGTTGAAGAATTAACGCCATTAGTGACTCGACTTTTCTCGGTGGCCCAATCTTTTTTCGAACCGGCTACTCCATCGCAGAACGAGTCAGATTTCTCGACTCACGAATATATATTATGGCCGTTGTAAAGTGGATAAAGTCGTTTATGTAACGATAATTTTTTCCGTTCAAAAGTTTTCCCCTTGCCATGCAAAATTAATAATTTTCAATACAACGCTCGCACGTGAGCGGTAACCTAATTCAAAGAAATATAAAATTAATACGTAAAATTGCAGAAGATAAACCATCCTAAATACATTTTGAAGTTTGACAACGAAGTTACTATCATCTATTGCGCATTCATCGTTATTTTTCAAAGTTACATCAAATACAATCGCTCGTGTTAAAATCATCCTTTTCGTACTGCTTGTAATAAACAGGTCTGAATAAAGTACCCTGACTTTACGAGTTTCCCCCTCGGTTAGTAGACGCGATAAAAGTTATCGTTGGTTTACAAGGCGCGCGGTTGTATTATAATGCACGAAAAAAGGCAATCAACGATTGTCTCGTTATTGGATTATGATTATTATCCGCTTAGACAAGCAATCAAGAATAATATAAAATGATATAAAAAATGTATAGATTAAAATCTATAGATATAAAAAGCTACAATCGATTGTGCGATATTGCAATCCAGTTGGTGATTATTAAATTGAGATCGAAGCAAAATAATATACGATTTTAAACATAAATGTAAATTATAAACATTAAAGAGAAAATATTGTTAATTATAAAGTTGAGATAGCGATGCAAACTGCGTTTCTCATGAAATTTAATGACATAAAAATATTATAACGATAATAGATAAAATAATGTAAACAAGAAATTTATACATTTTCCCGAAGAAAATAAAAATCATTGTATCTTTCCGTATCTCTAACTTCTTTCTTCTTCTTTTCTTTTATCTTGTTTTCTTTTCTAATGGTTATGCTTAAAATTCTAAAATGTTCTTTTCTTAATCTTTAAAACTAAATTATCTCGTAAATTAGGTTTAAAAGTTAAATTTTTAAAAAACTTCGATATCTATCGTCGTATACACATAAAAATTGTATTCTCTATCTCTCCGATAACTTTGTGTCCCACTCGACCTTTACATTCTATTTGGAGGATCGGCAATTTCTGGTACCACTTTTGTTCTAATGCCATGTCCAGCGAACGAGATGAAAAAACGACACGCGCTTCTTTCCCTACCTCTGCATTTCCTCTCCCTTCGTACTGCGAGAGAAGTTGCACGGCAGTCGGGAAGAGAAGGAGATGCTGAAAAGGCAAGAGATGCTGAACAGTGCTCATTGGACGGTTGCATCTTATGCGTTGGTCCGGCCCCTCCTATAATTGGTCGCCACTCAATTGCCGCTCATTAGGTAACTGCCTGTTTTTTGCGCCAACTTTGCGACTATGGTCGGAGAGCGATGCGGAGAGATGAAAAAATAAAAGCTCGTTATCCCCGCTTCTCGCGTCCTCTTCCTGCGCCTTCACGTTTTTCTGTACGTAATAGAACACCCAGACGCAAAGTGCAATCGCTATTAACCGTTTCTACCAATGAAGTTTAATTTTTATCTCGGTTCAACTAATTCTTCATCTTTTTTTGTAGTTCTAAAAATTAGAAAAAGATAAAGAATAAATTGAATCGAAATTGAAGTTAATCATTGCCTGATAATAATAGGTATATGTCGAATAATAAAATAAAACGAGAGATATTATACGAAAGTAAGAACATTTAAGAAAAATGAATTGTTCAAGAAAAAGACAGATGATAATGGCATTTTATGCACGCATGTCTAGTTCGTTAAATTGTCGTTAAGCGAAAGAGTAATCTTTGTCATAGAGAAAGTACAATTTACTTTTTGTAAAAGGAACGTTCCGTTTGATTCTGCATTAATACTTTCTAAATATATAAAGCCTTGAAACTTGAATGATATGAAAATAATTGCAAGATGGTATTTTTATAATAAAATACGTTCATTTATATTTGATCGACAATATAATGTCAAAACTTTTTCAGAAGTTGAATGCAAACCAGAACCGATTCTCTCGTCTCTCTTCGACACTCTTCAATGAGTCCGCACTCACACCGAGGAACATTAGATTAGTGGCGGATGACAGGTCGGCTGTTCTTTGTCTACGTTGGGTAGACTAACTCCAGCCTTCTTTTTATATCGTAAAATTAGTTGGCCGCGGTTTCCGGTCCCAGTTCTTTCTTCGTCGTGCGTCCTCAGCCATCATTAGCCAGCCAGGGGACTAAATTTGCGACCTTGCCAGAACGCCTCCGCAATCTTGGAACCCGCGAACAGTCTCGTAAATCATTCGCTATGTATACCAAGCAAAATGTTTGTTCTATATTACTATTGAAGTGTTTAATGTTTAAGTTTGAAATTGATGATTGATATTACCTCACTGGATGTTCCGATAAAAATTTCGGAATATTGATTTGGAACAACAAATATGTAGTAGAGATAATTAATATCAGTATAATTAACATGTCAGTAAAAAAAATAAGTGCGGAGGAAAAATTATACGATATAAGAATTTAAATTTTCTAATTTAAAAGAAATTATAACAAAAAAATAATAATTTAAATGTCATTTAAAAAATAAAAAAAAAATTTTGTCTACAACAATGAAATGATTAGAAGAGATTCATATTTGTAGGAAAGTTTGTAAAATTATATATATGTTAGAAAGAGAAAATACTGTTTTTTTATAAGAATATCAGTTTCTGGCAATTTATTCTTATGTACAATTTTCCATATACTAACTTTTATGATGTGTTAGCTAGAAAGAGAAGATATTACTTTTAGATTATTTTAGAAGTGATTTATTTTAATATACAATTTACTATAATACAAAGTTTCTTATTACTGCATAAGTAATGTGATGGTTAATAGCGAAACGAATGTACAAATGGTATGTGCAACAACTTAAAATGAATAAACAAGCACGTAAATCCATTCGCGAATTTGCATAAATGTATATGCATATCTAAAACGCATTTGAATAAATATATTACGTTGTATTTTATATTTTACAGATCACCCTCTTATGTTCTCCATCAACGGAGAGTACATTATCATATTTAAATGGTTATTTGGCGCCTTAAAAGTTTCGTACACATTTGTGAAAGTTCGAAACCTGTTTTGAGAAATTTGTTATTATATGCGCGCAGATCGAACGACGTACGGGATGTATGCAGGAATCGATATCCCGTGTAACTTCAAATTATGTGTTTATACGTTAGCGGTTTCCTGAGTATACGGATCGGGATATAGCGGCGGATTATAAATGTTGTTTGACCCAACGGGACTTGGAATGCACAGACTGATGCATGAATAAGATTCCATGAAATAATACTGAATAATATTGATTTAGTAATAAAAATAACCACAATAATAATCTTAAGACTGATACTAGATATCTTAGATTGATAATAAATTATCAAATAATATAATAATAATAATATAATTAAATCAGTAATAAAATAATAATATTAATAATAACTTTCAAATTTATAATCAAGTGTTTGTGAAAAATTGATTTTTTATGGAAAATATTGTCCATATAAAGTATATTTTTGCAGATATAGTTTCCTTTTTTTATCAACATGTTACTGTTTCGTATCCTTTTATGTGATATAATACGAAACATCTCACGTATCTTTTTTTTTTCTATAATTTGGGCTTTATTTTGATATTATATTTAAATTCTTGTACCATTCAATTTATTCTGCATTTATGTAGCCTTTGAGAGTTAGAACTCTATATTCTAGGCCTAAATGATATTACAAATACATATCAGGTTCTACCTTTAATCATCTCAATATCTCATGTTAAAAACCGAAACGAAGAAGTCATAGAACAAATGCACGCATTATAGATTACGATGAGCATCTCGTTAATAATCACAGTACCACTTAAAAACCGTTCATATCCGTTGAATTCCGTGAACATTTACAAGGTAATGCAGTCGATCATAATGATGGTGTTTCACTGATGAAACGTATCGTCGGAGCTTACGAAGAGGCTTGCACGTGACGAATTTATCGCCTTTATTATCATCTACCTTATGCTGCACTGAGCAGAGAGTTTTCGTTGACACGAGTGAATTAATCGTCAGCAAAGCTCGTTAACGTGCTTTTCTCGCGAGTGTCACCGTTCACCAATGAGCTCGTAACAGACCTTAACGCAATCTTGATTGGTCGTAAACGAGCATTATTGCAGATGAAATTACGCGCCAGTCGCCTGGCAGCGTAACATTGAGTGTTTATTGTCGGCGCAGAATCAGTCGAGGTGTCTTTACGATCCTAAAATTTATTCTGTAATGTTTTAGCAGAAGTTTCGCAACACATGTTCTCTAATCGCATAAATCATCAACTGTATACTATTGTTCAGTTTGTTTATCGATCGTCATTTTCTTGTTTTCTTTTCTTTAATAAATTGTTTTTCATTTATATCAAAATTCGAATAATTCTCATTTATGACATTATAACTTAATTCAATAAATTCCTTCTTATTCTAACAAGTGAGATTCAACTAAATTTTTATCTACAATCTGTACATACAAGCTCAAAACCATGTGCTTTACTGCACTTGTTAAATCATATTAAAAATGAGGTTACAAACCTGTGCTATGCGATAACTTTGTTCACTAAAGTAAGCAAATGTAAAATATCTATCGCATAACTCAGGTATCACTTGCATGAAAATGGAAAGCAATTTTTATTTTAAGAAACAAAAAGTGGTCCCCAGATAAGCATCATGTCACCTGATACAAGATACAAGCTATTGTTATTTTTGAGTATGCGCTCAAAATGACGAACGGACGGATAAAAAATAATTTAAATAGTTAAAAAAGTCATTATAGCGATTAAATAATACTCCGGGAATCGTTATCGAGTATTTTTACACCTCAGTGACAGAAAAATGTATATTCTCTCTCTTAGCGCGAAACAGTACTGTATCTTTTGATTTTGAATAATTATTGTTTAACATATTTTATTAATAACTAATTTACGAGTCTTTAGATAGACAATTACATCAAAAATCCACAATAAAAAGATGTGAATTAAAAACTTTATTTAAGTTATTTAACGTGGATATTTTGTTTAACATTTTTACAACAATTTCACATTTTGTTGTTTTTTTTAAGAAAATTAAGATAAAATCCATATATCTTTAATATTCTCGAATAAATACAAAAACAATCATTAATACATAATAGTTATTAATAATAGTGGCTTTAATAAGAATATAAAAAACATATCAAGTGATCATTTACGTAAAAAAAATAAGGTGATTATTCCAAGATTAAAAAAATAAAAATATTTTTTGCTGAAAGAAAATTGTTTACGGATCTATGAAAGAGCATCTACAGGCGAAAGGAAACGCATCAAAAGTCTGGAGGAACTTTGTATAAATTTGTCCCGTATATATATTCGAGCCGCGACGCGAACGATACAGGTGGATATCGTACGGCGAGGGTGTAGTTCATTTCCTTTCACACGATTAGACACACGTGCGTTAAGAAAACATTACAATATAACAGATGTTTTCCCGCACGTACTGATCGTTCTTCCTCCGCATGGTCTTTCGTTATATGTCGCGATACCATCCGCCTCTTTCCATCCGAGCGAGAAGATCGGACCTATCGATATATACTTCGCAACTACCTATATATATATATACACATAACGTGAAAAGAGTCAATATGTTAATATACATACGTTAAATCTGCGACCGAAACATTCACATCCACATGTCGGTCTAGTGTTCTAATTGAAAACTTCAGATGAATCGAGAGTGAGATGAATTTTAAACACGACATTGCGAAGGCAATGTCCCGCAAGCGTAGTGAAGTAGAACGATAAAAGTGTACCAAGAGAGAGA
>NW_012130082.1:1881874-1904961 GCF_000143395.1 Atta cephalotes
GAGAGAGAGAGAGAGAGAGAAGTGAAAGACGTTAGATCCCTGTTAATAACCGTTATGGACGAGATGTATAGCGAGCTACATAATTACAGGTTTGGATACATTGCTTACTAGTCGGTGCACCCGAGCACGCCCTCTGTTCTCCTTCATTAAGACCGCCGTATTCGGTAGCCGCCTGTTTCTCCTCCAGTAACATCCACCTTAGTCTTCCTTCTCGTTTCCTCAGATATTCCCGAGAGACTCACAAAGTCTTTCATCCTTCGGTATCGACGGGTCTCGCATAGTAAGCGAAGAGGTGCAAAAATTGCGGAAACCGATCATTTTCTTATACATTTTCGCAATTAGCGCACCATGAACGAAGGTTCTTTTCTCCGTAGTGCGATGAATGAGGCAATTTATACCCTCTTCGAATGGAGATATGTCATGGGATTTCTATAATTGTTAAACGATAGCAATTTACGAAGGCGAAGATAACGTGGTAAGTAATGAAGAAAGAAGAAGGGAGATTCCTAGGGCCGGAACTCGCCGCCGGTCGTGGACTAAAGGATGACATTTAGTTCCAGGGATGTGATGATACGAGACCATCCAAGACCCGAAAAGGAAGCGGCTGCCTATTAATAAGAAACCCGCGTATCTCAACGTCGTTTTCCATGTGGCTCCGATCGATTACCGATCTGGCCTGAGGAGGTTACGAGTGGAACCAGCCATTCTCTTTCTCTTTCTCTCTCTCCCTCCGTCCGCACAATCCTCATTTCTACCCTTCTTATTCCCCCCATTCGTGGGACTATCATTTGTTAAGCTGGACAACTTAGTCCCGTCATTACGAGCAATCACACTTGATTATTTTTGTCTACAGAGCTGTGCGCCACCCTATACATATTCTCTAGAGATGATCGGGGTCGAGCTCGAGAAAGAGAACAATGCGTGAGGGAGGGCAGGGAGAGCAAGAGAGAGAGGAATATCGCAACAAGAAGAGGAAGGAATCGCAGAGAGATCGGACGATTGAGCGTTCCGCTTGATTGCTAGGATGTGTGCCGGGAGAGCCAAAGGGTGATTTCGTGCGCATGCTCGCGCAAATTCAAATTGGGGAATTAGGCGTTGAAAATGATTCGGCAAAAGAATCGTCGATCGAGATCGCTCGAGAGAGATGTGGAAGAACGATACTCTCGATATAAAAATCGTCGATGGGATGTCCGCGTCTACCGGGTGCGACCTTCGATCGCGGCCTCACTAATCATAACCCGCACCATGCATTGAAAGAAAAATATTCTGAGTTTTGATAAATATTTATTTTAATAATGCCTACTAAACATTTAGAGTAAATAAATATTTGCACAACAAAAAGAAATGATAGTTAAATCAAATAAATGATTCTTGTTTTAAATAAAAATATCTTCGTAAATACAATAAATATTTAGTTGGCCCTATTCAAATAAATGATTTATTAAAATTTAATATATTTTTTTCAATATAAGCTCCGGTTAAGAAATTTTATTTATCTATTTTCGATAATATTAAAGTGTTCAGCGTAACGCACAATTTTTCAAACACTTATGACAGTTAAAAGAAAAAGTTAAACAAAAGTTGAATATTCATCTTCTATACATGCTACAACATGCGATAAGAGAATTAAAAAAAATTTTATTTTTCATAAAAAAATCAAAGTCATCTTAAATTTTTTAAGTATCATCATATAATTTTTTTCCATAATATTATAGGAATCTTTAAGAAAAATTTCAATCAAATTCTGTCGAAATGTCATTTTTATTGATGTTTTATTGATTTTATTGATACTTAATATCAAATTTGTAACATTATTTATAATAGCAATACTTACAACTTCTGACTAGACACAGAACATAAACACATACATACACACATGTATTTATTTAATAAAATCAAACAACATCAATAAAAATGATATATATCGACAGTGATTTGAATTCGTTTTGAAGATCCTTATAATATTATAAAAAAAAATTGTATGCTATTTAAAAAATTTAAGATAATTTTGATTTCCTTATGAAAAAAAATTTTTTTCAATTTTTTTATTGCATGATATAACCTGTATAAAACAAATAAATACTCGCCTTTCAATCTTTTTTTTAATCGTCGGAAATATCTGAAAAATCGTGTGGTTATGCGGAATACCCTGTATATTTTACGAATGCGGATACCTGTTATGTATTTGTTATTCTAACATAAAGCGAAGGAAATAAAGAGAGACCTTGTTTTTCAGCCTTTGTTATACAGCCTTGGATCGGAGGTATGTTTTAATAAACTACTTTTAATGAAATACCTTTGTAATATGCGATGAGTCAACCAGCCATATATTCATAACATGAAACTGAAATAAAATAATTTTAAAATATTTTATTAGTTATATCATGTGTTTCAATATCTATTACGTTTTAACTTTGTATTTTCGACTTATTCCCATTAAAGACACTTCATATTTCTGACTAATATCGTAAAAATAAAAATAAATAGCGCACTTAAGTTTGCTGTAAAAATAGAAACATGTAGACATATGACACATGTAGATAAGGCTTACAATTAAACGGGATCACACTTAAACCAATTGACAACAATTACATATGAAAAAAAAAACGATAACGGCAAAAATCCATTATACCAGTTAAGTAATCGAATGTAACGAGATAATTACAATATTGCTTTAAATAAAGAATACAGCGAAGAAAGCACTCGCCACGAATACTTGGCCACGAACAAGGCATTAACTTTTACGCGCATGATAATCTCGTAATAGCGAGCCGACAAGCCTTATGCGTTATGATAAGTATGAAAAAAATGTCGGGGAACCCTAGCTCGCGATCAAACGTTCGCGAGCGAGCGCGCACCCGGTTTCGCGTAATTATCACGTCGTTAAACATAATTAACGTTATCGGGCTGCGAGATACGCATAATGCAGGCGTCGTTCGAACGAGTCTTAAAGCGAATACGCACGTGTGAATTTTCGAACAAATCACACGATACGGAAGAAATGTAAAGAATCCACGCAAGAAGAATCATTTAGATTCAACATTCAAATGTTGAAACTTTACATGTGCATGGCAGTTGCGTATTAAATTATTATATAAACTGATGAACCGTATAATTTGACTGAGCGGAAGACGTCAATTATTTGAAATCTTTCCTCGAAAATAGATCGTGTGAATTCGGCTTTAGCGTGAAATGCAACAAACGCAAATTAAATTCTTGATGTGAGAGCTTCGAAGAATTCTCGCGCTTTTTTTGAGAGTAGGAGATAAGGTTGCTAGTAAATGCAGTAGTAATACCGTAGAATTCGCGAGATTATCATGACCATTCAACGGTAATCGGCGAATTCGACTATACTTTGCGAATACCTAGAATGAGAAACGCATTTACATATCAGAAATGTTATAGGAATCGAAGCGTTAAGATAATTCAATTAATTATCACAATATTATTCGAGTTGCACTTCGTGTAACAAGGTTATTCAATTACGATGTAGATTACGTTTCACGGATTTACATTAATATGCAAAATAATCAATGAAAAATGATCAAAGGGACGAAACGCTGTGCTGACTGATTTTCAACGCAGCAGCTGAATCAAAAAACTGTTCTTTTTCTATCCCAAATTCTGAACTGGTGTGCATTGATGCATAAATCAAAGTGAGACAGTTATAGTTTGTTTCTTTCTAACTTATTGCACCAATTCAGAACTAGTCTAGAATTCTTCGAAAAAGAACAGATCTAGAGAGTTATCGAGTTGTTGAAAACATTCCAAGAGCTGCAGCCGCGTGCGTTCCGAGGTCTAATGAGATCGTTCGTTAACAAACGAGAACACAAATGATTCTTCTTTTCGTTTCATGGGCTCAGATCGAAAGTTACGTTACTTGCAGGAAGAAAAGCCGCACGTATCGCCTACGGGCACGAAATGAACTTATTAAAAATACAAATAAGCGTGACCGCGCGCCAGGCCCGAGCCAGCGATGCGACACGCATCGTGCGTAATGCGTATTATACGAGGTGGATAAAACATTGTCCTACCGTGGTGGCGGTTAACCTGCCGTGAAATTGGTAGGAGAGGAAAGTCGGACTGACGGCGGCCGAATTCGCATCGTCATCATCGGTTCGTCTTCGTTGCGAGATAAACGCCCACTAACACAGGCGTGCACGTGCACTTGAAGAATGCACTGAGAATGCATCTATGCAATGTGCCTATAAAGGATCCGACGTATCGGTCGCCCGCGTGTTTGTTCAGGATCTTCGCTGATCTCCCTTTTTAGAGCACGTTACTTGAAAGTCATATCGCGATCGCGACTTTTTGCGCTATTATGTTTCATTAGCTTTCGCTAAGACGAGCTGGGAACTCAATTCTCTCGAGCTATTAAGAATAATCGCGAGATTTTTGCGACTTATAAGTATTTAAGAATCACAGTGCAACAAAAAATAAACGAACACGAAGTGTTACATTAACTATTTCAATTTTTTTTTGTTAATTAAGAATATTATTTTCGTATTTACTTCTCAGATATTAATTAAAAAGCATTATATAACAGTAAATCAGTGGATATCGCTGCAAATTATTAGTACTAAATAAGCACTGGTGTGTGAGTAATCAGTGAAATTCAACTAAAAAAGAAAGGAAGTTTCAAGCATTATATAATTAAAATATTTGTACGTCAATTCCAATACCATATACACTTCAATTTATTTAATTTATATACTAAAGCAAGAGTAGCTAGAATTCACGTTTTATTCATTTTTTAGTTGGATTTCACTGATGAATTTACTGATTATCAATAATATACTTGGAGCTAGTAATTAATGATTATCCACTGATTCAGATTTAGAGAATAAGTAACTTAAATATAAATTGCCGTCTGGAAAAACTTAATTAAATTTAAAACGTTTAAAATTTCATATCACCGATAGCTAACGTATTTTGTAATTTTGTTCATTAATTTCTTTTAACACGATACTATTAAAAGTGATATATATATATATATATATAGACTTAAATATATATATAAGACTTAAAGTAGATATATATATATATATATATATATATAGATATAAGACTGTGTGGATACGCAATAAGTAATGAAAAGGCTTTGTCGATCTAAACTGGAACTTAATACATAAATAATATTTCGGTGTGAATGTATATACATATCCAGTTCTATATAAATAATTGCGCACCAAAATCATTTTCAGTTTTTAAACGCAATCTTAATTCGAACTGGGATAGTAATATTATAAATTAACTATAATAAGTCTCTTAAAAAGCTGTAAAGAGGCTAATAAGCACTTTAAAAAGCACTTAAAAGCTGCAAATAATTTATTGTCAAAAATAATATTGTTCTACATTAAGATTCAAAATTTATGAATGATTTAAAATTTAAAATTAGTAACTCAGTGTATGAGAATAAATCGAAACCAGATCTTTTATATTATAAGTACAATATTTTCTTGAAGTACGCAATTGGTAGATTCAAACTTCCGCTCGATAGTTTCCTTGAAAACTAGAAAAGGAACGTTCTGAAGGGAAACGAACGGTTATTATTTCCGAGATCTTTATTACGACAATCAAGAGCCTACCTGTAGGCCATTTCGACCATAATTTTCTTCCGCGTCTTTCTCTATGGTCGCAAACCATGTTCTGAAAACCCATGTTTATTTCCCATTCCTTGCCATGTCACATAAATTCTCTAATTTGTAAATGTGTATACTGTGAAAACTCGATGAACTCGAGAAACTCAATATTCAATATGAAATTATATAGTCGTAATCTTCCGTAAAATCCTAATCAAAAATTAGCAATTTATCTTGACTTTCGCTGTATAGCAGAATTTAACTTTCTAAATATGAAAATGTCTTGGAGCTTCTTAGAATTCTATTATTTGTAAAATGTTTGATTATTTCAGTGTTCTTTGGTAATAAATTCATAACTAAATTACATACATTTATCTATAGTATGACATACTTCATTAAGAAGTGCTGAAAAAAATTATTATTATTACCAAAAAAATTTCGGTTTTGTAAACAATTTATTAAGGTTTTGTGTTTATTATAATACAAAATATTGTACATAGTATAAAGCAAGATTTTTCCAGTGAAATTTTATGATTATTTTTGAATGATTACAAGTATTTAATTACAAAATGACGTACAAAAAGAAAAAATCAATTATAAAATGAAATTTTGTATATTTTAAATTCATGTTCTCTGATAATTACGATAAAATTAATTTAATTTTAGCTAATATTCTTTAATTGATGCTTAAGAAACAAACGACATCAAAACGATATTTTCATCATAACTCACGTTAACTTGAAACGGGAGAAATTCTATTTTATTATCTCTTGCATAGAGTTGTTACAAATTTGACAGACTGTTTGTACTCGAATGGTGGGTCGTTTACGTGGGCATTCGTTCAATTTGTCAGAAGCAGAAGAACCGCAAAGCGGATTCGGCGTCGCTTCCTGTCGTCTGCGCCGACCGCAACCGCTTCCCAAGAGCAATAAAGACCACAAATCCCGGTTTCTACGGAATTCCCGCTCTGGTTTCTGCGCCTTTCTGTCAGTCCTATTATTAAGGGACATCAAGGAAGTTAGAGAACTTGCGTGGGTGGCCTGCGCGCGAAACATCGAAAATTGAACCAGGACGGAAAAATCGCTTGAAATATCCGTAGGTAAATAACGACTTTCATAGAAAAAGATGTTTCCGGATCATAAAAAAAAATTACTCTATATCGTTTTCTGAATAATATGAACAATTAAACATAAAGAAATTAGTAAATCTTAAAATAAAACTTTTATCTGTATACAATATTAAATTATGCTGTTATTATATATGTAGGTATATGTTATTTCACCATCTATTCATTAGTCAATCGTAATTAATGATAAATAGTTGCGAATATAAAAAGAATATAAGAAGAATATTTGAATGATTTTAATATCTTGCTCAGTTAATTACTCACAGGAAAAGGACCAACTGTCAAAAACTCAACTGTCCTCTTCCGATTTTAATGAGTTTTTAGTATGTTATTCTCCAAACAAAAATAAGCGATACGTATTTTTTTATATGTGCCCATATGAACTTTTAAGGGGTAAAACACTTCTTGGAAAAAAATTGATTTTTCTCTTTCGAAGCAAATACCGTCGAACTGTAAGAGATAGAAAAAAATTTCTGAAAATGAAAATTGAATGGCTTCAAGAGTACTTTAGAACTATAATAAAAAATTTTTTAATTATTTATTTCTAATAAAAATGATTTATTTATAAAGAAAACAATTTTCCAGCGATATTCGTTTCGAGAGAGAAAAATCAATTTTTTTTTAAAGGGTATTTCATCCCCTAAAAGTGCGAATAGGCACGTATAAAAAAATACCTATCGTTTATTTTGGAGAGGATCCCATTTGCCTACAAATCAATTGCCTACAGTATCATTTGCCTACATCACTTTTGCACACAAATAAAAATTTTAGAAACGGAGTTACTTTTGTCTACATATATTATTGCCTACAGTTTTATTGCCTACATGCACTTTTGCGCACAAATAAAAATTTTAGAAACAGAGTTTCTTTTGCCTACATTATTATTGCCTACAGCTCACAATCTTCCACACGAAATGAGAGCCATTTCACAAAAAAATGGATTAAATTAAGGTTAGATTTTTTTGGAAAAAATATTCCAAAAGCGGACACTGTCTACGTTGACATCCTAGTGTTCACATGACAGATTTCCTAAAAATATAAATTATTTTCTTACTTAACTTTAATTTTATATTTGTGCGCAAAAGTATTCGTAGGCAATCGAGCTGTAGGCAATAATATATGTAGGCAATCGATTTGTAGGCAAAATCTCTTTATTTTTATCTGGAGAATAACATACTAAAAGCTCATTAAAATAGGAGAGGAACAGTTGGGTCCCTTTCCAGTTAGTTTCTAAGAAAAAAAAAGTTTAATATATGAGAAGATATTAATTTTAGAAAATAAATATTACAGGAAAAATTAAAAGAAACTGATTGTATTATTTTTTTTATCTCGACATTCAGTTATAAAAATAGAAATGAAATTATAATATTTAAAAGTTTCAGAAAATTTTTCATAAAAATTTATATCAGTAACATAAAATTTTACAACTATTTCTATAATATACGATTTGTTACTAGTCTAAAAAAAGTTTAAAAATTTATAACTAATTATATCACAAGACGTGTTTTTCTATAAATTTCATCAGTATTCGTAGAGATTGGACTAGTAATTTGTTTAAAATGTTAAGTGTGTCGCTTGTGTTACGTTAATTCGTTACGTAAATAATACTGCTAAAGAGCTACGTGAAACACATATACACACACGCGAAAATGTCCGCTAACCGCTCTCGTCCGGTAAAGTCATCGATCGACTACGTGTGCCAGTCAGTCACGTGTTACGAGTTACGTTGATTCGTGGAATTGAACGCCGGAATTAATTCGGTTTGCAAGTTGATAGCCGCGAGATAGGAATAGCGAGGGTGGAGGAAGAGAGAAAGAGGAAAAGAGAACTTAGTACGAACGATTGGGCAATCAGAATCGAAGAAGAGAATCGAGAGGAGATTGTAGGCCGTAATTCATTCGAGATACGGGGCGCAAACCGAAATGGAAGTCGTGCTTCAGATGATATCGTGTTTTACATCTGTTTGACATTTAATTGAGAAGTCTGGCGATAATGATGTGTCATATTTTTACGTTATTAACAAAACGATATTTGAGATCTCTGATCAAGCAGCGAAGTTTAGCGAAACTTATTAAACGTAATAAAAAGTGTTAGAAGAGAGAATCTGTTCTGAAATTTCTTTTAAAAACTAGATTAAGGCTTAAATTAAAAATTAAAATTCTCATAAAAGTGAATTCAAGTCAACTAAAAATTAATCAAAGAATAATTTATGTTTACAAAGGGAAAGATAATTTTTTTATACATGTTTGTAATCTAATATTGTAAATATAACTGCTATCGATATTAACGCTGCCAGATTCAGAAGAATTATCATTCTTTTTTATTTATATTTTCTAAGGATATTTTATACGTATGTATTTCTGCATATAATTTTATAAAAATCATCTATCAATTTTTTTGAGAACTAATAAAAAGAACGGTCTTGCTGATTTAAAAATTTAATTATATAAACGCAATTCTAAAAATAATTTTGTTGGATCATCAAAATAATTATATAGCACATTCAAGTTAGAATATCAAAACTTTTTGCAACATTACTTACCGTGCTTAGATTTCCTGTATAATTATTCCATTAATCTAACAAAATTATTTTTTCAGATCTATATCTACGTATAGAAATTTTTTAATATTTTAACAAAACTTTTCCATGTATGCTTGGTGCTATAATTTAATAACATTATTCAACATTATAATATTATTCAACATTATTCGAATTGCAAATCCACCGATTAACATCGCCGAACAATAAAGATCTTCTCCTTCCTTCAAGTTATCTTTAAACCGTCTTCAAATTACGTTTATCGCTACGTCGCACTCGCATTTGTATGAATAATGATATCTCCATTTACGAAGCGCGTTCGGTGCATCATCGAAGGGAGATGCAAATCAATGTATTATGCCCAACAACTGTTCGTGCGTTTTCCATCCAGCGCATTATGTACGATGCGTGCCGATATCGTCTTCAGTTACGTTACATCGAGAATATCCCGGTTGCGAGTCTATCATGTACGCTTCGATCCCTATTACCTCTGGCACACCAGAGCCTACGCCCATCAATTTGCATTTCCATTCGCGGACTCAGTAACGTTATCGAATCGGGCGTCGGCGTCGTCGGCGGGCCCGATGATCATCGTCGATCAAGCGGAATCACATCTCGCGCCTTTAGAAACGTTTTGACCACAAGCGGATTGTTCTATCGGTTTGCTAAACGCCACATCGTGACTTTTGATCGTTCATACGTGTATCATGCATGCCTGCTGCATATTGCACGTGTGCGAGTGTATCTGTATGTTGATACACGACGGCAGGGTCGGATTAGCTTCAGATATATTCAAATATATATGTCTGCTATATTATTTTATGTTATTCTCTATTTCTCTATATCTCAATTCCTATTTGCTCACGCTTTCTCGATTTACGAGTAAAATATATGGTAATTTTCAGTATATTGTTATTTTTTTACGATGCACTTAGAGCTATTCATGGTGAATCAATGCCACACGTAAATTATTTTATATACTGATATGATAAAATTTTTTATACATAATTATTTCAATTTTATTTGCGCTGCTAAAATAACATTTCGTGCTAATTTTGCGTAGCACGAGCTTGAGTCGTCAGACTTGAATTCTTTAACCGACCCTGCGGTGCATGTGCAGGTGTGCTGACCGATGAATGTCCGGGTGGGTGTGCATGAGTGCGAGAACGCGAGGAGAGTGTCGATCGTTGTGTTTCGTTGCTGCGGGTCGCGCCATCGAGGCCGGGATAATAATCTGCGCTTGCGGTTTCGCTCGGCGATCCGAATCGCTCTTGCACGATGCCAGGCACTGGCGCATGATCTTGTTGGTTTAGGGATATTATCGATAATTTGACAATCGACCGCCAGATACAATGCCCCTCTCGCCACCATTAACCGCCATGTATTGCCATTATGGGCAACACTCGAGAGTTGTACTCGCACTTCCAGCAGAACCATAACATTGGAGTGCAAATCAGCATTGTATAAAAGAGGCAGTAATTTCGACGGATACGAACCCACCCTCAATATGTAAACGTTTGTATTACATAAAACCATGATATTTATCGGGTTGAAAAAATGCTGCTGGATGGAGAGAATAACATTATTATCTGCACTTTCTATCGTAAAATGCGGAACAATGAATACATAATGTAGTAAAATTTGAAAATAACAAAAGAAAAATAATTGTTGATTTTTAGATGCCATCTATTTATATAATAAAGTGTATTGTATGTTACTATGTATGCTATATACAAAGTGTCTCAAAACTGACGATAAATTTTAAACACAAATTGTAACAATTTAGGACGAAAATTAATACAAAAATGTCAAGACTATGTAATTTTCAAATGAAAAGAGTTTAAAAATTACGAATGACAGAGATAGAATTTCGCGCGTTTAGGGATGGCAAGATAATTAATGTGAAGGTGCTGAATTTTATTTTCAAAGACTTATGCAAAATTTTAACTTTGTTATTTGTAATTTTTAAACTCTTTCCATTTAAAAACTATCTTAGTCTCGGGATTTTTGTATTAAACTTTTCGTCTTAAAAAACGTTACAAAGATTCTGATTTTATAATTTATCGTCAGTTTTGAGATTCTCTTTATAATCTTTATAATATACCATTAATGTAATATAAATTTTCAGCGAAATCTTTATGATGTCCTTTTACATTTTTTAAAATCTATAACATAGACGCAGAAATCATTATGCTAGTTGTGATACACGAAATGACTACGAAATGATACGAATATAATTTGTAAAAGGAATTATAAGTATGTTTTTAAGAGCTTGTTTTATTTTGTATCTTTCCCGATCTGTCGCGTGCATCCTTTTTCCCATCTTTTCATCGCTTCGCGATCGCCAATTTTGCCGCGGCACAAATGGAAATCGATAAAAACGGGAAGATCGGCAGGAAGCAGCTGCACAGCCGGTCAAGTTGTCGGACTTCTTCCTGTTAAACAAACAGGGAGCGAGCGTGGCCAGTTTCTTTGGGAAAAACCGCAGACTACTTCCCTCGACTCGTTAACGAGATCCTCGGTGCTCGATCATGCAAGCTCTCGCGCCAATTCCTCGGCTTCGACTTCTTCCCCGAAACTCGACCGCAGGTTTCGCGCCGCGAGACCGCGAAGAAAAACGAATCTGGCGTGGCGAGCCGCAAAAACGAACGGAACAAACACTTAAGAACACACAATGAGATACGAAAAATAAATCAAAATGCACGGGATCACATTTGCTTTGCATTAAAGGGAGAATCATTTTCGGATCGTTTGTCGTGCAAAAAATTAATAACCCGTTTGCGTTGAAGTAACATGTGGCGACTGCAACACTTAACTCATTATGCGTTACAGATATTTTTACAGCCAATCTTTACACTTCTTGCCAATCTTATAAATTCACGGTTTATAAAAACTGTGTTATTGACTAAAGATTTTTGTAACTTTTTAAAATAAATTGTATGTAAAACGGAATGATAAAAATAATATATTACTACTTAACCCATTATGGATTGTAAATATCTTACAGTTAATATTTACAATCCCGTTTTATGATTTGATATGAAAATCAATGGTCTTAACATTTTTATGATTTTTTTAAAATAAAATATGCGTAAAATATATGCGTAAAACGAGAACAACGATAAGTAATAGTACATAATTAACAAAAATAGTAGAAAGCTATTCTTCCAATTTTCTATATTTTGAGTAATTATTTAACTATTTAGTCATTTAGAAAAATTTAAAATACTTCGAATTATACGTTATTTACTACATGTTATTTATTCATTGTTCTTTTTTGTTTTTAACGCTTTTTAAAATATAAGGAAAACTTTAAAAATGCCAATAAGTTTTCCAATATAATTTAATTTCTATCCCGTATAATATAAAATGTCTTTGCAAAGTCGAGTATAACTGCGATTCTTAAGTTTTTATTTATAGTTATATCACGATCGATGATAAAATTTCGTCGAGATCTTTCATCTTCCTGTATAACTCACGTTTTCCAACGCAACTGGCGGATGGATACTAAGTATGATGTGGAAGCGTACGGTTATATCTTTCTTTTCCATGCGAGACCGCTACCTAGTCGACCGGAAGACGCAGGTTAAAACCTTCTTCCTTTCAATCTAGGCGGTGCAACTGGCAAGAAAGAAATCCAGGATATGCACTTAGCCGAGGCGGAAATGCGGCTTGTCTAATTTACGGAAACATTAAATCATCGAATAAAAGAATGCAATGAAGAAAAATCACTTTAAAGTGAGAAGCCCTTATGAAACAAATATAAGGAATAGTTAACAATAATATCATTTGAAGTTATTACTATGAAACGAATGTCAACTTAGAATTTAAAAATTGTACATTTTGCATATATAGCTACGAGCAATATAATATACTGATGATAATATACTGTCCCTCTATATATTCATGGTTTTTTATAAGATCAGCTGATCAGCATGCCTCATTATTCGTATATTTACATATTTTTGTATATCTCAGTGTAATTATGTAGCTAATGAAAAATTAAATTAAGTAAAATTGATTCTTATAATATTAAAATATAATTAATTATTAAAATTCTAAATGAAAACAATATTTCTTTTATATATATATATATATATATAAAAACATAATATCTATAATGTTAGCATTATAACATTTTTTAATAAATTGAAATCAAAGTGTTTGCCTCTTCTACCCACTTTCTTTCAATTTCACAAATTCCCAAGGTACAAACGAATTTCGAAATGTTATTGTCGTCAAGCTCTCATTTTGTTAGACTCCTTCTTTAGTTCAGTTTTTCTAAAGTTTCTTGTTTTATTTTTTTTTTTATTTCATTCCCGAGTAAACTGCAGAAGAAGATACAGCAAGAATCCGGAAATTATCGAGACATCGTCTCATTGGCTTCGCGTCGAGACGTCGGCCGCGAAGATTAACCAATCAAACGGATGTTGCCATCACACAATAGCAGACTTAATGAGTGTTAGCCGGGTCGCTTATCGATCGTTCGAGTCGATCGATGATCCTCTTTCTTCCGCCACTTTCCACGTCATTCCCGGAGCTCCTTTTGCTGCCCGATTTCTCTTCTCCCTTTTTCATCGCCTTCGCAGCACAATGCCTCCGCCGCCTGGTAGCACGATATCTATATCTTCGTCGATCTCTCGAGAATCACAGTGGCCAAGGGAAAAAAGGGATTGGGGATCGATGATTGAGAAAGAAGAATAATGTTCTCAATAGCGCGTAACGAGTCCGGGGAACAATCACGATGGATCTTCGCGACATCAAAGACGTTCTCAAGAGCGAATACAGAGTGGACCGACATGTAATGAAGTATAAAGATAGAACCAATAATATACGATAGTATATTATTGGTAACAGAATATTATCAATGAATAATAAAATAACGAACATAAGAAGCGATCACAAAGATCGAAGATGGTATCATAGTTGCACCAATTCTTCTTCTTTGATAAACGTTTTATCTGTGCAATTTTAAAGTACATTGTACACGAGCTATTATCAATGATGATTTTAGAACCTCAGGATTCTAAAGTTTTAACTTTCTAGATCGGTGGATAATCAATGATGTCAGTCTCAAGCGTACCACTGAATAAGTGAAATTCAACTGAAAAAGAAAGGAAGTTTGAGCATTATATAATTAAAATATTTGGATGCCGGTTTCAATATCATATGTATTACACTAAAGTAAGATTAGTTAGATTAAAAATTCCAAGGAATTCATTGATTTTTTTAATGAATTTCATTGTGAATAATTACCTAGTGACATACTTGGGACTGACATCAGTGATTATCAGATTCAGAAAGGAACAAAATACTTAATCATTATGCGCTGCATGTATTGTGCGATTTTATTTACATGGTATCAATTACTGGTACCGTTTGTTAAGAATCATAATTTTCTAAGAAACAAATAGTTACAAGCCTCGTTAACCGAACACGAGTGATCCTCGGAGTCAATAAATCCTCTATCGCTTGCTCGTGTATATATTTCGCTAAATTATGATCTTACTAGCGGTATTATAATAATGAATTGAAAGGGGGCGAGGTTCGCATGAGTATCGAGTGCATAAAAAGCCTCATTTAATTAAGCACTAGCTCATAAAGCGAGTATCGGTGAGCGCATACTATTATACGTAGCCGGAGGTCCTCGAATTAACTCTTACACCTCGAAAGCGATGCGCACGATCGATTCCTGATCAACAACGTTACCAGACCCAGCTGGCCCTCTGCCCTTCTCCCTCAATTGGGTCTCTTCGATCTCATCCAATGATTCGGCGTAATGGGGTAGCGCCGTAGGGAGCGCATAGCTACAGCTAATGACATCATCGTGACGCAATCGTTTTCTTTTAGCGATTGTCGTGCAGCGAGAGAAGAGAGAAAAGAGAACGGCGGTGAGACAACATCGTAGTGAACGAGATCATAATGGACGGGCGACGCGGCTAGTTATTGATCATCATCTCTCAACCGATCGCTGATAGAATCAACAACACGTGAGACTCCAAATCCGGATTTCGAAGTAACGCAGAATTCTAAGGATCGAAAAAGTAGGCGACTGCCATCGTTTAATTTATGAAATCATATCTCTCTCTTGTAAGATAAAAAAACTAGAATGAGGAAGGAGGAATACGGTAGTATTTAATGGTGTTCGATATAAGCGATGAAGTCCTTTTCCTCGGCTCGTAATTATGGTAAGGTTCGACGTACTGCAACTTCATCAGACGTGATGACCGCTTTTATCTCCGTAACGACATGCATGTGTCTTATCACAGTCTTTTACTGCGTGTAATTTAGTAAATGCACAGTATTTTTGAAATAAGTATCAGTTAATGTCGTAGAGTTGTATCGAGAAGCATTGATGTAATTTCCTGTAATGTAATTTTCTCTTTCATTGATTCTCAATGACTATCGTGATATAAAAATCATCAAAGATAAAAGAATTTTTAACTTTAAGGAGAATATTTTATGACCTATTTATTTTATAGTGTCTACATAATAATGTAACGTGTTTTCGAACTAAAGAAACTTTAAAACTCTTTAAACATCAACTAAGCATATACGTGTGATCTTTCTATTTGCATTTAATATACAAGTAATCAGTGTGTTGAGAATCTGTGAAAATAATTTTACACGAGGAAGTAATTCATGTAAAATGTTAGAATAACCGATCCCTTTCCTTCCTCTATAAATCTAATATAATAACATTTAAACACAGGCTCGATGCTTACTTACGCGCGCGTTAAATACAATAATTTCCTGAGCAAAGCATAAAATTAAGAAGCACCTGGCACGTAGGATTAAGAAATTACGTAAATCCGGAATGTAGAGAAAGCGGCGCTCAGTGCCCCTCGAATGAAAAGCGATCGGTGAAATTATAACTTCGGTATGTGTCACCTGCCTTAATTTACATGTTTGCTGGCGGTATACATCACCGATAATTTATTGTTTACAACAAGCGATTGAGAGATAGCCCTGTATGTAGCAGTTCATGGGGCCGGGCAGTTAGAAAATCGCGGGGGCGGGATTGAAAGTAGCGCGGGGATAATTATTTGTAACCAGGTTTAAACGTATGTAATTTCGAGAGTCGGTAGCGGCAATCGATCATCGAGATCAGATACAGACGGGCCCCGGAGGATAAGCGACGGGGCCCCCGCGAATGCGGCGGGACGAGGGAACAAGGGGCGTCGGAACCCCGAAGATAAGCTCACGGCATGGGGTAGTCGTAATTATCGAGACATGAACGGTCGATGATCCTCTTGAGAGCTACTTATTTCGCCACATCATCGATATCGCCCGTACGCCTCTAATCGCTGATCGGTCATACATGTTTAACTGCACTGCGCAACGACGAACAATGTTAATGCTGAAACTCACGAGAGGAACGATCTGTACGATTTCAACCAACTATAATGATTATCAATTAAAATTCCCGGCTACCAGAACGAAGAGGAGAATAGACGTTTTGTATCTAGTCAACCAAGTTTGTTGAAAATAAAAATGAATTTTGTCAAATGCTTGCAAATTTTATTAACAAAGAGGCAGGAAGTTTGATGCGAATTCTGTTATATTTAATGTTAGTAAATTGGTGGCAAATATATAATAAAATTCGTTGATAAAACATGACAGCAAATTGTCGATAAACTTATGTAAAGCTTGCTGACAATCTAATAGCAAATTCACTGAGAGAAAAAAAATAGTTGTGGCAATTATAAAGTATAATTCTAAAATTTAAATACTTGCAACTAGATTTGAAAAAGAACTAGTAAAGTAATATCGAATACTGAAAATATAATACTATAAAAATATAGTATTCAATACTATTTTAGTTCTTATTACTTTTTAAAACTAGATGCAAGTACTTAAATTATTAGAGTTGTTAATTTAATAGTTGTCAAAACTAAATTTTTCTCTGAGTATTGATGGTACGAACCAACTAAAGCAAAAATCGATCAAACTTTGCTTGGTATTTACTGCAAGTACAATTTGTTCTTACATTATATTGTTAAATATGAAAGGAACAACTGTAATCCAATTTCTTCAGTTAAATAGCATTTTGTTATTTTTAACTTCCATACATATCAAAATATAAATTAATCTATTTTTGTGGTTTAAGTAAACATCGTCTATATTAACATTTAGATTTAGTAAATGATAAACTTGAGTCAAATTGAATGCATTTTCTTGAGTTAATTTAATTCAATTGTTTCAATCAAATTAACGGCATATTGGGTAGGAATAGTGAAATTCCACCTGTAGAAATGATTAAAACTAACTCAAATTAGATATAATTATGAATTTAACAGTAAGGAATAATTTAAATAAATAATTTATCAGTAAGTTTTGTAGGCAAATTGTACTGGTTAATTATCGTTCTGCACGCAGAAATATCTGTTTAGATGGAATCTCCTCGTCGAGCTAGGGTTCGCGAGATTCATTCTAAAATCTCGGGATCGCGGATAAAAAATGAAGAAAAAAAATTACCTGCACCTGGGAAGACTTGCGTATAGCGGCGGTGCTACGTATACACTGCACGGCACGAGAACGAATTCCCGCTAACTGGATTTTCTGCGATAAATCAGCTTAACCGAGTGCGCGTTCGCCGAGCCGAGGCGTGGCTAATGAAGCATCCGCGAGCGAGCGGGACGTGTCGATGATCGGCAGTTTCAACGATGGCCCGAGTTTCTCACCGACTCTTCTTCCTTCCTTCCCCCGGCCGAAGCATCGCGTTAACGGATCCACACGAACGTGGCAGGCTCGTTTATAATTCTCTGCCTCTTTCGCATGGTGAAAAAAAATCGCGGCGTGGCCCGCGTCCGTATCGTTTATCAATCGGTACAGCCGCGCCGTCGGCGTTAGGCCCCGTCACTCGTTACCGTCGAGGAATTTCAGTACTTAAGCCAACGCTCGCCAATTTAGTATATATATTGTCGACCTATCTGATTTCAATCTTGCCGAGAACGAGGGATGCACAGAGAAAGAGAGCATCGCATCCGACGTTGCATTCTCCCTGCGTTCTTCCGCTCCAGATAGGAGAATGATACAACGGACATTCTGGTACACGTGATAAATTCCTGTAATTTTTATCGAGGTACTTATCAACATGGTATACGTACGGATTACCGCATGTTGGTCCAGAGGAATTACAACGTTTACAGATCATTAAGATTATTTAAAGTGTTTATCGCGAAGATGAATAATATTCCCAATAAAACTGCCTTTTCGTTCAGATTATTTGCTAATGCGCAGATGTTTGCGTATACATTTACGTGAGATACGTGTCTAGACTTCTAGACTCCCTGTGCTTCAGCTTCTTATTTCGGTTCCTTTGCATCCTAAATTTATACTTTCTAAATTCTTCGTGGAATAAAATCTCATTCTAAAGAGTAAAGAGAGAGAGAAAATTCAATCAGTCTTGAAAAAGAGTGGTTCGATTTTCTTTATTGATAATAAATATTTATGAGTGAGATTTCAGAGTAATAATTCACTCTAAGACTTTTTTCACAATATATGATTATCTAAAGAAAATTATCAAGAAATTTATGAATAAATTTCATTGATAAATTTCTTCATAATCTTTAATTTTTAAGTGACAATATATATTGTGAAAATGAATCTAAGAGTTTTAGAAAGTATGAATTGTTCATGCTATATTTCCAAATAAATATAAAATAGCATATCATTACATACAAAGGAAAGATCTTCTAATCACAGTGGCCATGAAATAGCAACCTATAATATATTGGTCCGACATTTTTTGTCAAATTTGCTTTAGTCTGTAAAGCGAGATAGCATATATCTTTAAATATATCTCTTTTTGAATATATCTCTTTTGTCTCACTACAGAGCAAGATAAAACATATTTTTGCTTGATTTTGATGGAACATGTTGGATTGGTCTCTGGTCAGATTTTCACTAGATGGTCTCTAATACAAAATATTTACTTTGTATTGTATTATGTTATCTTCTAATAAATTCTTCGCTAATTAACTTTCCGAAACTGACGCTAAACAAAACTAGATGCTGAGTCCGTAAAATTCATTTAATTTATGTTAATTTATGTTAAAAACAGCATTAATTAAATTTAAACAAATAACATAACTCATATAAAAAAGAATAAATATATACGTCTATTTATCTCTATATACCTAATGAGAGAAAATGTATTAAATTTTAATAAATAATTGTTCGAACAGTACCAATGTAACATTTATTTCCATAAAATAAATATTTGTTAAATAGAAGAATGTAACAAATCAAATTACTAATTCTTATATCAAATAAATAAATATATGTATATATATATATTTATATTTATATTTAATAAATATTCAACTGGTACTATTCAATTAAATATTTATTAAAATTTAGTACATTTTTCTCTTTGTGCAAGTGTATTTAATAACACAATAATTACATTTAATAACAAAAATAATTCAAATTTTTAGATATGACATAAAAAAATTAAATTAATTATTTGATAAAGACATTATAACCTTGATTATAACTTTTTATGAAAAATTTAGTTATATATTTAGTTATATTTTATGAAAATAGATCCAATAAATTCATTATCAGCTCCGGAGGGTTAAAAATCATAATTCTTTCTAAATAAAAGTATGTACAAATTATTTATTTTGAATATATTGCAAAGCATTACTTAAGTCTTTGTAAGGAATCTTGTTTCAACAGTAATTTAATTTGAGATTAAATCGTTGAGATATCTGATATCGATAAATGATATTGAAAAGTCGTATGACAAATGACGTTATATAGATAACTCATACACAGCTGTTTTATACAATGAACTTAAACGTTACTGGCTAGCTCAAGAAGCGATTATACAAATGTATCTTATCTTTAACAGTCCTATCTACAGAACGAATATACATTGCAGACAATTCAGTAGCTCGTAAAATCTCATCTCCTTTATCGTGTCACTCATATTGTCCGCTCTAATCTCCTTCTTTACTTCCATGTCCACAAGTATTTCTTATCACATCTAACATGGTTACCAGCGCGATCGTTATCGCTCATAAAATCGCGAGAACCACCTCGCTTGTCGAGGCACCCGAGTTGCCATTTTAAGCAACCGATGTTGTTCCACCCTTCACCCTGCATCTCCCCCTTACGCGCAATTGCGCGCTGATATTCTGTATACATTCTGTGGATTCGTATCACTCTGCCTCTCATCCATCGTTCTCTCTCTTTCTTTCTTTCTTATTCTGCTCCTTGCCGAGTCTCTCATCATCTTTCACGGTAAAAGAAGCGAAGAGAACGCGAAACCGTTTTGGATTGGCGGTTTTACCAGACTCATCCATTGGCGGGCGTTCCGTGTTCGAGGCGGATCGACCGACGAGGGCGGATCCCGGCCTCGACCGGAGAAGCCGGACACGACCAAACCATCTCCACCAAGACGGCAAACAGCCGCGCGCACCATTCGAAAGTACTCTCGGTGGGGAAAGGAATTGCCTCTCGTAGCTCTTCCGTCCCGGCCAGTGGAAACGGCCCCACACACCGGTTCGCGCAGCCGCGGCGTACGCCTCTCGCTCGTTCCCGGCCTAAGAAACGACGACGCGACGCGACGCGGCGCGAACGAACGAGACCGTGATTTTTCTTCTTATTTCTCTCCTCCGGCATATCTCTCCCTCTTCCCCTATCTCTCATCCCTTCTCCCTCTCCCCGGCCCTTCTTGGTTTCGGTATACGCGTACGGAGTACGCGAGTTCTCGCCCGGGGAGCAGAAAGGTACACGGGGGGGGAACCGATTGGCTACGCGGGTGATCCCTTGTTAAACGGACGTGAGGAGCAGATAAGGTGCGAGAGGTGTCAGGGGAATCCCGCGGGAACAAGCCCGGAGCCGAAAGGCGGAGTTGTGAAGGAGAACGAGGGGACATCACTCGAAGTAAACCTGTCGACGCACCAAGGTCAGTTTCCCGACTTTCTGGATACATGAAATGATGAAACGAGAATGATTTGAGTGCTGGGCAAGTGATTTTTTTTTTTTACAAAATATGTGGTCGGATATAATGTGCGTCTGACATATCGCTTCGAAATTCTCGAAATGACACTATGCCTCACTTTCGAGCTTTTCACGAGTAACTTTTTGAGAAGTGTAAGTAATATTGATATGGAATGTATTGGATTGTCCGGAAAGTTCGTGCCGACTAACCTATATAATTTAATAAATGTATATTAAAATTTAAATTTTCTGCGTTTCAATTTTCAACATCGGCACGAACTTTCCGGACGACCCAATATTATATATGTCACAAATGTTTTGTTATTGCTCGCCTCATTAATTAATGTATGAATTTTTTTATTTCGAGGGTTTGAACATGAGAATTAGGTCGTATAATTAAGGTTGGCTTCTTCAGAGTATAAAATATTTCTTTCATATAATCATGGATTATTATAAGAATGATACATTCTAACTTCTACGTTTATTTTTATATTTTTTAATACAAATCATAATTCATGTCACTAACGATGTTAAAAATGTCAAACTTCTTTCGAACAAAAATGATTACAACTAATTAAGCTCTAAACGAACAAATATATTGTAATTTTCAATTTAATTTTCAATATAGGCGCATTTCCGCTCAAAACAGAATTTCACGCGTAATTATCCTCATAATTGAAAGCCAACAAACAAATATGTATTTTATTTACATAAATATGTCTTTTACATGCTTCCAACTTTCTCCTTATCAATCATCATAAATCATTCTTGAAGGCAAAGTTACGTCGAAGATAAAGGCAACTATTAGACACTGCCTAATCTCTGACACTTTTATTCTTTCATGAAAAGAAAGCAGCTTTTCGAAAGTGTCAAAAAAATCTTTTCAATGTAATATAAAATACAGTAGTAATAGTAAAAGCAGTTACATATAAATATCTTTCTCACGATATACTTTCTTCGTGTTTCGCGAATTAACATGTAGCGGTTTCAAGCGCCGATCATCGCGATCAGAATAGACCTATCGTCATGTAGCCGATTACTAATGCTAACAATGTTGAAAGGGTTAAACGACTTTGACGATGCGTAAGCGATTCGATCGCTATACGCGTTTGTGCGTGCGTGACGCGTCAGCGTTGATGAACGACTCGATCCCAGAGATATAACTCTATTACGTCTCTATAAAGGCGAAGGCCTGGGCGGCGTGGAAGGAGCGCGACGTCGACGTTATTACATAGTTACGTACGGGATCGAGCGTCGGAAGTTTTCATCGATAAAAACTCGATTAATCATCGCGTTCCCCGCGACAAACGCCTCCTCGCCTCGCCACGACTCGAGCTCGACTCGCGAAGGAGGAGAAACAAAGAGGTCGAGGGAACCACTTTGTTGTGCTGATCGAAGCAACAAACGCGACGATGAGAATCCGGCATTCACGTCCCGCTGATTTACGATCCGGCCGCGCGATTATTCGGGATTTCTTGCCTGCAATAAACGTCCGTCACGTCGCGGCGGCGGCAGCGGGTTTAATTTGACTGCGTTTATAACAAGGTATCGCGCGTAATGGAGCACTAGCCCGCCGACAGGCTCCATTACAATCAGGATTTTCCTTCCGGGCCTGAGGGCAGGCTCTCCCGCCTTAATTGGATTTTATTTGCTTAACCCTCGCTCTCGTGCGGCTCGCAGACGTCTCCGTCGTCGACAACGACAGCGACGTCGGATTGAACGACTCCGACTTACCGTCGTTGCCTCCAGGAAGAAGAGTTTTCTTCTCTTTCTCTCTCTCTCTCTCTCTCTCTCTCTCTTCTACTCTCTCTCTCTCTCTCTCTACGTACGTCTACGTACTACTCGTCTCTACTACTACTCTCTCTACTCTCTCTCTCTCTACTAC
>NW_012130082.1:1904981-1908419 GCF_000143395.1 Atta cephalotes
TCCGTCCGTCCGTACCGAACGAACCGAACGACGACGACGGTACGTTACGTACGTAACCGTACCGTACCGTACCGTTCCGTTCGTCGTCTCGAAGTAGTAGTTCTTCTTCTTCTCTCTCTCTCTCTCTCTCTCTCTCTCTCTCTCTCTCTCTCTCTCTCGCTCTCTCTCCTCCGATGCTTCTCATTTGCATATAAATAATCATAATGATCCAGCTGCCACAGTCGGTAGAATGTCGGAATAATAGCGTTGTAATAGCGATCGAGTGAGGCAGTTTGAATCAATCCACGAGCATTTAAATACGATTAAACTCAATTTTCATGTACGTGTACTTGATTAGAAATGTGTTTGATACGAAGGATTTATAAAATTATCGTTTCCCATAGCTCATGAAAATACGTGACTGATGATGACAAATGGCTTAAAGGGCCGTTCTGGGTGGGCTACACGTAAAGAAATCTCAACATTAGTTGTATCTTGTGTCATTACGTCACCGACGCTGATTTAATCACATAATTGCAGTCAGAAGAAAAGACGATAACCTTGAGCAATATTTTTGTCTTACATTAGTACATTTATTAAAGGACTTCTATAATCTATCACTAACTATATGGAATATTGAGAAAATAAATTAATTTTTTCACATAATATAGTATATGTGATAAACAGAAAAAGTCATAGACACAAGATTTAATAATGGATATAGTTTTTAAGCTATGATATATCAAAAGTACTCTGAGAACACAAGTTTTATATTTTTGATAAAATTTGTTATAGCTTAAAAATTATTCATTATTGAATCTTATGTCTGTGACATTTGTTTTGTTCATCACATTATAAGTAACATTATGTGTGAATTAAAACTAAATTCTTTACAAGATTTTAAGTATGCTAACAGCGCAAATTAAATTAAATTAACAAGAACAAAGATTCTTAATATTAAAAAAACAATGTAAATATAATAAAAACAATGCAATATGAAAGGATATTTAAGAGTCAGTTATAAAAATCGTAAAATATGAAAAATCAAGGCATAAAAAATATATTATACTCTGTTTAATTAAATTTGAACAATATAATCCATAATATTATATATAATATGAAAATTAACTCATACATTTTATCGGGACTCAATTTTCTGTGATTAGTGCGAGATTCTTTGTAATTTTGCGCTCAATTTTTTATTTTTATCCAAAAAGAATAGAATAATTTAGTAGTTTCAATTGAGTGCATTCAATGGCGTCTGCAGTTACGTTTTCTGGAATCAGCCTTCGTCAGAAATAAATTTTCCGCGAGATGCATCCCACATCAGCGTTCGGCGTACGACGTTTCATTACGAGGGAGTAATTAGAGAATTGTGCCGAACGCCGCGCGCGGAACACGCTCGCCGCGACTTAATTAATTTCGCGGGAGAAATGAGGAACAATTTGCGATTATGCTGCACATCGCGCGTACGTGATGTTTAATCACGTACGGATAATTAAACAATTATTCGTAACCTTAGATGGTAATCGGCGCAACTTAATTACGCATGAGGAGGCGGTATATCGCGCCGCGATATGCTACGAGATCATGCCATGCGAATACAAGATTTAATCGAGAGGAAATAATCACAAAATTACCTTCCGCAACAGTGAATTTAGGACGGGCATTCAATACGGTGTAATTGCTTTTGTACAAGTAATTCTTTGGATCCCGTCCGTAATGCTATATTCGTATCTTGGCTTACTTTGCAATTTAGATGCACATTATTTGTTAAAGAACTATGCGAACATAATAGACTGATTAGATCTCCAACTGCATTTCTCTAAATTCTCTAATTGCATTTCTTTGTGACTATACTTAAAGCTTAATGAATGATAACTGATATTTGTTTTTTTTTTTAACGTGGTACATGTAAATATAGCAGATATATGAACTCTTTATTGTTTAAAAATATTTATACACAAACTTATTGCTATTACGTAACCTGTTTATTTACCATTTTTTCATTTGCAGTTTCTGGCCTGATTTAAAAATGATTGTAATTTGTATGTAAGACGCGTTTCTCATTTTATTGTTTCCTAAGACTATAAGTAATTTAATTAACGGTTTATTAACAATTTTATCCGTCATTAAAAGGGTGCCAATTATTTCTTCCCGATGCAGCATTTAATTGAAAAATCCTCGACAAACACGCGTATGCGAATCACTTAGTTACTCATGAGGAATCGCAACATAGCTGCCGACGGCAGTCAATCTACGGACTAACGCTTTTACCGTCGGCAACAGAGTAGAAAATTGCGGATCCATATAAGTAACGATGTAAATAACGATATACTCACATACAGCTAGAAGTAACATTTTTCTGGCGCTATATTCATCAATTCTACAACAAAGGCTAAGCCGCAAGTATACATAACAGTATGATAAAAGATAAACTACAGTTATAACAATGCCTGAAAAGAACAAATACGAAAGTTGCACTAAGTAAGAACTAAGCTAAAAAAAAAAATACACTAATAAATCTCAATCTTTCCGATGTTATTTTCGTTCCTTACAATGATTTAACACGTTATCGCTTTTACAAAGGCCTTTCTTTTGTCGTCCCTCTGTCTGCGTCACAGGAAAAGTAGCGTATTAGTTGTGATCGTAAAGTAATCGCGCGTTTTGCACGGTTAGCTTACGTTCGCCTTGATGATTCTGGTCGCACCGTCTAACGACAGTAAGTACGATAATTGCGCGGACGAGTCATGTTCTTCTACAACAAATAAGATCGACGTAAGAGACGCGCGTTAGGTGCGGAAGAAGGAAGGGCAAAGGCGGGAACAACACTCTTAATTGCAACTCAATAAGCATTAATGATAGCGAACGCCAATTACTCGGAGGACGGATGTCCAAACAGGTGATAAAACGAACACGAGAACGCTCTCCTTTTCGCCGTAGGAAAAATCTGATTATGTTGATCGGGCAATGTAAATCTTCCGGACTGTGAATCGAGTAATCGACGTTCTTTTCTCAGGTTCTTCCTAATTCTAGAATGTAACGAGACATATCAGATATCTAACTGAATTCATTCTCTTAAGACATTTTGAGATAGACGTTCAGAATAATTAAATCTATCAAAGTAATTAGATTATCTACATATGAAAGAACAAAATTTTTGTTGAAATGTCTCAAATTTAGCTAAATACAAATTCAAAAATAATTTTATTGGACTAAAATAAATATGGAGGACACTCTAGTAATATAATTATAGAGGACAAGCTAGTTGCTAAAATTTTTACAGTATTGTTTATATTTGAAGTTCCTACACAATTATTTTGATGATTTAAAAAAATTATTTTCAAATGATATTCTAGCAAAATCATTCGTGTAAGAATATAAATACACACACACACACACACACACACACACACACACAAGTAGTTAAATTTTAGTAATAAAATATTAATTTAATTT
>NW_012130082.1:1908590-1928039 GCF_000143395.1 Atta cephalotes
TAACACACACACACACACACACACACACACACACACAAGTGAAAATTTTTGATAAAATATAATTATTTTTAAACTAATTTTTTAATTAATATTTTTCAAATAATTATTATCTATTTTTATATGTATACTGCACGTTTAAACTAATTTTTTAATTAATATTTTTCAAATAATTATTATCTATTTTTATGTATATATTGCACGTTTAAAGAAGATTGTAGGGCTCAATTCCGATTTTTGATTCTTTCTTTTCTTCTCGAGAACTAAAAGATGTTTGTCTCAGAATATACAAACGCAAGAAGATTTCGTGGAGTTAGAGCTTCCGCGCAAGGATTAACATTGCAAATAAGAGGGTCTCTGATAAAATCGGAGAGTGGTCCACCGAGCATCGGGTAAAGACCGAGAGAAATAATTGGGCTGCGGCTTTTTTCGCGGGATCAGCTCTTCGCCCTTCGGTGAGATTATGAGTAATGCGTTCTTCGCCACATCCTCCGCGCCAAAGTCGTACTTTCTTTCTTCTCTTCTCGCGCGAGCCATATCGCCTCATCCTCATTTACCGCTCGTTTCTGCACGCTGATAGAGACCGGCTCTCTCTCTTCGTTCTCGATCGTCCCATTAGCGTAATGGCTCTCGCGGTATAGTCTTTGCATTTAATCTACCCGAATTCTCCTCCGTTTCTTGTTTCAAAGCATCAGGAACATTATTCTCGTATTCGAAGCGCTCTTGTTTGCACAAATCACGTCCAGGGTCATTACTTTACTACTTTGTACGTCTTGTATACTTGCACGTCTGTATTTTTTTATTTTATTCAACCTGCTTTAAATATACGTCTTTATATGATTTATAATCTAATAAATATTATTCAAGCTTATAATCAATCTTCTTCAAAAGCCGATTACATAATTCTAATGAACTTTTCCATTTTTTTTTCAGGATTCGTTATGTAAAATCTCATTAAATGGAAGTTTAAAATATATTCAGTTTGCATAAAAAATGACACAATCGTGATTTTTGGCAAATATAAATGAAAAAATTCGTCTTGCTATAGTATAAATAAAAAGCAATTTTAAGATTTGATAATTTTATAAATTTTATATAATTTGATAAATTTTAGTACACTGCGTGTCCTCGCATATTTCTATCAATATGATGAGATCAAAATGAGTTCCGCTGTTTAGAACATGACCGAAACGATGCGCAGCAATTTCGAGCAAATCTCATCTAAATTGGTTTTTAATTGAGATAATTAACGCGCCGAACACATGTTGCTGACATAACGAGCATACAATAATAATGATTACATAATACGTATGATGTAATGCCATCACATCACGCTTTAACCTCTAATATTAATCTTCTTGTCTCATCGCAATATATCTATGCTGAAGTTTTATAACAAAAGACTTCGTTAGATAATACATAATCAAAAATAAAAATATAAGATTCCGACTGCTATCCCAAACAAATTAATGAGAATCACTAATAAGAGGCATAATAAAATTGACGGAAGATCTAAACATGTTTTCGAATGAAAAATAATTTAAAATAATTCATATGTGTTTGCTTTTAGGAAGTTTTGTTCAAATAAAACAATTTACTAAAAACTTTATTAATTATTAAAAAATTGAAATGACATTTTCCAGAAAATAATATTCATCTCTTTATTATCAATAATCTCCTCTAACATTATATTTGAAAGAAAAACGCTTATTTTATGCACAAATAAGAAAATCAAATTCTCATAGTCACTGTAAGATTTAAAAAAAAGGCTATATTTAACAAAAATTATGTTTTTCTCTCAAGAAAATATGATTTGTACGTGACCGAATTTTCTTTCTCTCGTTCGAAAGTTGAGAGTCAGCGTGAAAATTCGCGCTACTTCTACGAATGACTGTACCGCTTAGCCGTAGTGCTTGGTATAAGTTCTGATAGGGAGGGCAGGTTTTAATAAGAGAAGGATTGAGAGCTCGACCGTGCCTGTACTACCACGAACCGGTGGGCTCTGTCCCTCTCGCAGGATACCGAGATAGCAACAATAAATAACTTGTCTCCGTGCCGGCTAAAAGCATCCTACCGATCCTCCCGGTGACCGCCGTTGCGTTGCTTTAAACCGACGACAGTGAACTCACGATTTTGAATGCCAGAATGGGCGTTTCGACCGGAAAGATGCACTTACAACTCTATGCTTAAAGAGGAGTTTATATTTTTCAGTGTATAATTTAAAAAGAAAAGTATGCGATTATTTTTAATACACTCTAATATAATTTTAATTATTAAATTCATTTATATAAATATAATTTAACGAATACATGAAATTTTTACAGCAATTATAATTAGAGAATGTAACTTTTTCTTATTTGTATATACGTAATAAGATGATCAAAGAGACTTCTTCTCTGATATAAATTTTTTATATACTAAGTAAATTATTAGCGTAAATGATGTTTTAACGAAGAGAATTATATCAGAACGCTCCGTATAATGTTGAATTCGTAATGTCAAATTATATCCAATCTAAGTTATTTTTAATTATTTCTATAGGTCGCATTGCTTCTATTCAATATATTAAGTTAATTAAAACAATGGAGTTAATCAATTTAATTCAAGAAAATATATTATATCTGAATCAACTCAAATTTAGTTTATTATTTATTAAATGCATATACAATATCAATGTTGTTTACTTTGAAACTACCCATAAAAATAAATTTACATTTTGACACACATGAAAGTTAAAAATAACAAAATGTTATTTGACTTAATCCTTTGTGGTCACACTGGGGTCAAAATTATCCCAGAACGCATTTAACTTTTTTTACTTCATAGAAACGAATGCATTACGGAATTTTTAAGAAATGTGGGCACGAAGCGTTAAGAAGCTGGATTGCCGTTGCTTCTTTTGATACCTAACAGTATTCTATTCGCGAAATTATTTTTTAGATATATTTAATTAATATTAAAAGTTAAATACCAGATAGTAGATGTATTTAACATAATACTCTGTCACTTTTAAAAAATTACAAGCAATTCTTATCAGTATATCTGACGCTCGTTCACATCTTATCCGCAACGTGACGTCGAACACCCGTGGTCGGATCATTCGCATTCATCGACCTCGACTTTGATTTTTCGTCGCGCGAGAAATACTCTTGCGGCCTTGTCAGTATACGTTACGCTCGGATAATTTTAATAATTCACGTCCTTCGTGGGATATCCTACCTTTGTTGTCGCGGGTTTTGGCATGACGCGATTTTTCGCAAAGCAATTCTTCTCATGAGACTCGGTGCATTTCCATTATTGAATGAAAGTTTCTCTTCGCAGATAGATTCCCATAGATAAATGCAGGGATCTTCATGATTATATCCAATCATGCATCCAAATGTGCATGTGAAAAATATATTACGAAAAGTAATTCCATTGAAATTGTAACGCATTAAGAATTATCGACTCTCCAGCATTTGCTCAAGTGAAAGAATCAATCAATGAAAATTCCCTCAATGAAAATTTGGAGGAACTCGCCTATTTTATTTGCCTATTATTAAAGCGGACATCCGCGTCAGATTTATTCCGCTGCCGCTGCGCCGCGCCGCAAGCAGGGTATTCCCCGTGCGGTCGTTCATGTGTACATGTAATTACACGAGGTTGCCGCACCGCCGCATTATCGTCACTCGTAATCGCAGGGGATAAGGTAATGGCGATTATGAACGGATCCTCTATTGACGTGAGGCGCATCACAGTTGATTCCCTCATGCCGCCGCACTTCATCCTCCGCGAAATCCGCATCGCAATTTCTACATCTCGCGCGGTACACTTCACCGTTTCACGATCTGCGAAATCCGCAGCTGTAATACGTGCCAATACGCGTCTACGCGTCAGTGTAAAGTGCGCATTATCGGCTGAAACTGAGCGGAAATCACGCTCGCGCCGCGCCGCGCCCCGCTTTCTCCGTGCCGCAAACATCGTAGCGAATATCGGAGGAAATTGTTATCGAAGGTAAAAACACCAGAGTGAAGTTTAGTTCTCGCGTAGTTCTGCGCATGTGAGTTAAAACGATATTGCATACTGATATGTGCAATAAAGTAGCTGCGGATCCGGATAAATAGCTTTTTAACCGCCTCAGATCGCGCCTGCATTCGTACATCAAGATTCTCGTGCTATTTCTCACGTACAGATTTTATCATCCGCATATGTTAGACGAAAGAAAAAAACGTATCTGATAAAATCTGATAAATGGATTAAAGAATGAATCTAAAAACTGTAATGAACTCGATGAACGTGGTTACATAAAGATAAATTATGTGAACGGATCGTTATTATTGATCTTTTATTATTGTTTTATTATGATTTCTACTGATTTATTTTTAATATTATTATTTTCGCAAAATTAATCGCACAAAAATATTTTTATTTGGTTACATAAAGTCTATTCTATAATTATTGCGTAAGTGTAGAAGTTGTAGTTGTAAGAGAATTGATCAATCACAATCAAATATTCTCAACTGTGATTTGTCAATTTTACAACTACAATTACTTACAACTACGCTTACACAATTATAGAATAGGTTTTAGAGTTAAAAACGTGTTCGTTTCAAAATACAAGTGTTTGACACAAAGTACATAATCGAAAATTGACGCAACGGCTAATGAACTATCGTGGCCAGTGTCGCAATAGCGCCTCGAAAATCTTATACAAGACGATTCGCGACGCGTATCAAATTATTAGCGGTAATTAATTGGATGAGGAAACGCACACATCGCGCGCATATACTCATAACGCAATCGCGAACGCGTTATCTCAAGCGTTTTATTCGTGGTTAATCTACCGTTTCCGTCATTTCGAAATCTTGTTCTCTCTAGAGTCGCTCGATCGTGTCGCGACTCTCTCACGCCATACGCAATTATTTGTGGTAACGCAAAAACGACCGTTGCAAATCTCTTTAATTATCCGCAGGGCTGCTCATTCCAGGACTTAATGACGGCAACGATCGGCATCAAAAAGAACGATCGCGCGTACGAAAAATCCGTATCTGCGGAAAAACGCCGCGACATATCGATTTGTCGAGGCAATGCCAACATAACGGATAATCTTTTATTATATATTTTACAAGCAAATAAAATAAACGTGAAGGATAAACGCTGGCTGAGTAAACTGAATCATAATAAAATGGACCGTCGCACGGTGTGTTAAATCAAAATCTTATACGATCTCGTTTATAGCTTTACTTTATCGAGAATAATATCTTCTTTCGTTTAAAATCAAGCAATCTATAATTTTAATCCTTAAGTGCTACACTGAGAAAAACAAGTTAACTTGATTAAATGTATTTAATTCGTAATAATATTATTTGTTCAAGTATTTATATATTTAAGTTTAAATATACGTGAGTCATATCAATAAAATCTTGTAATTATAGAATATAGTTTAAATCATAATAATTATTTGTTTAAATTAACAAATATTTGCTCGACATCTCATGACCGTTGCAATTAAATCAACTAATTTTTTTTTTAAATAGCAATCTTTTCTCTCAGTATACATTACAAAAACGACATACTTGAGCATTCACCCAATTCAATTGCTTACTTTTATAAAAATGTTACAGCGTAACATTTTTTTTAATTGAAACGTCAGACATTAAAGAATGTAACTAAGCAAATGTACATATGATTATTAAATAAAAAAATTGTAAGTATAATAAAAAAAGAAATGGAAAAGCATTAGAAAAAAGTCGGGTATCCAAAAAAACGTTTAAAAATTTACAATTCAATCGCAAATTAAATTTTATTAAAGTTTCATTTATGTAATTTGGAAATAACGCTATCATTATTACTTAGAAAATCATTCTGCGGTTATTGAGACATAAAGAGTTTCAATTCTTACAAATGAAGAATGAAAATCTGACGCGATCCGCGAGAAGGAAGCGGCGCGGGACGAAAGACTCGAAATAAAAGAATCTAACGAGGGTTGTAAAATTTTTACAGCTCCCGCCCTATTATTTGTGTGGATGATATACCCTCGACTTGACGTTCGACAGTCTTTGTTTCCTTTAGGATTTGCCTCCTCCTCTCCGCTGACGCGGAAGTATATACGCGTTAACTATGGGCTATCGATAACTACCATTTATCCAACAGCATCACTTCCGGTTGTGAACTACCGTTTACGAGTTTACGGCCCATCGCTCGCATTTCGAAGCCCTCTTTCTTCGTGAATGGGCGCGTCGGATTGGGAATTGGCCTAACCGCGCGAATTCCCTCGGGGATCATTTTTACGATGGTTTAGCGAACGAATTCATTGCTATTAAATGCGATTGTTGACAAACGAATAAAATTAATGATCAAAATCTATTTATCTAACTATATATTTTATCTATTTATTCGATCTAACTATATCAAAAATCTGTTATAATAAGCGATATAATTTTATTTACGTTTCTATGTAACACTACAATTAAGATGCAAATATTATATGTTCTTCACAAATCTTTTTCCAACTCTCGTCATTGATTATTTATTTTAAATTGAATTAGGTACGTATTACATGTTTAACATATTCGAGGCAATAATATACAAGAATGTAATATTAATTAATATTTAATTAATGACGCATTAAGAACATAATCGACGTCGCAAAACCGAATAATATATATTTTAACATTAATCTAAATATTAAATATTGAAAATTATATAAGATGCTTGAAAATAGATTCCAAGAACACATTTGAAAATTATATATTAGCATTTAGATAAAAAATTTATATATTAGCATTTAGATAAAAAATTTCCATGCGCATTCGAACGATCAATCATAATTTTACACGTGTGCAATTTAATTTGCTTTAATTATTAAATAGAAATATATATTTTTGCTTCTATTCTAGTAATAATTGCACTGTAATAATCATCTTATTCGTTGTAATTAATCACATAAATTTTTTTCTTTTTTGCAACAATTCCCTATCGAATCTAGCTATAATTAAAAGATCATGCCGATAATATTTGCGAACAATCTAGCAACAATTTACTTGCAGCCAATTTCTCAGACAACTTGACTAACAGATTCATTTTTTTCATAAAGTCCTCATATTTTATCTTATTAAGTCATATTTCAATGTGCATACATGATCAATTAGGAAAATTGGAAAATTGAGATTGCCGTGTTGATTAACAAATCAATTAATTCATCGAATAATGTAGATGTGTCAATCGTTAGTTATTCCCACACTTGAGATAACGCGATATATGAACTATACACTAGCGTTAGCTTAATTCATTCTTGTGAACATTTTTTATCTTATTATTTATATTCCGCGTAATTATTCCAATCATCCTGCAATGTAAATTTGTTTTTTCACATTTTGAATTATGCAGATTTAAATGGCGTAATTGATATTGAGATTGGATTGTTTTTCTCTCATTGCAATCGCCTTGCACGTGTCAGAACGCGCAACAATTTATTCTTTTATTTCGTATCAATATTCATCATTCATCTGAAGGTTGGAAAACGCGGATATTAATCCTTAAGAAATTATGACGAAATAAATCAACGGAATTCAATGATTTATTAACTGTACGAATTAATCATTATTAGACACAAATAAATCAAAAAAATCAAACATGTTTAATGTGATTTATTTTTCTCCCAAGGTTCAGTTAAATTATTTGTAGCGTTATTTTCTTATATTTATAAGTCTAACTTTTTTATTTTAATATTCATATTCAATATTCAATATTCATATATTTATATTTAGTAATTTAAATATTTCATTAGTACTCAATAAAATATTTAATAAAATTCAGTACATTTTTTTTCAATATACATTTAGAATTTTTTAAAATACTATTATTTGGGTAATTTTATTTGTGATATTTTCAATAATTTTGTCGTTATTTTCATTTTTATTATTCATATAAATATTTAAAAGGTTATTTAATAAAAGATCTTCATATTTACATACATACATACATATATATATATATATATATATATATATATATAATCAAGTAATCTTCTTAATATAAGATATTCAATATTGATTAGATCAAAGTGATGAAAAAATACGACATTTAGTACTATTCAAACAAATATTTAATAAAATTCAGTAAACTTTTTTTCTAATGATTCCGGACGATAGCCAGTACGGATAATACATATGCGAGCGAAAGCGCGCGTTCAGTCAATTCGATTACCCAATTTCAATCAAAAGATTTTCTGCATTGTAATAAGGATGATTAATTGCGTAAACACTCGAGCGGAACATCAAAACCAAATCAAATCAATCGGTGAGAGAGCCGATATCGCAAATCGCTGTTAGAGCGGTGCGTTTTATTAGTTAGAATACCGTGTGTCAACCGACGATCGATGATGTATGACATATTGTTGCATTATCATCGCGGTTGCTCCGACTCTCTTTTTATTCGACATACAAACGCCGTTGTCCCGAGTCGATCAGTGCCCGCGGGAAGTTCGCGCGCAGATCAGAAAAACGGTGATCGCTCGACCATGGAAAACCGCGCGTTACATTCGCGCGAATTACGTACTCTCTCTTTCTGCACGCGGTGCAATGCATGCGCTCTCCGGGCGGAGCATAAAATCTTCGGCTGCTTTTTGAGTGCTCGGTGACACCGGTAATTAGAGCGTGAACTTATTAAATTTAGCGGTTCTGGCGTTGCAAAGTTTTGCGCGAATTCACAGTTGACTATTATCTTTCTCGTTTGATTTAGTATAATTCGAAAAAACTGAGGAAATGGATTTAAAATTATTGATGAAAGAAATACTCTAAAATTATATATATGATTTATAAAATATGCAAAATGTAATTTCTCAAAAATAGGACATTTGGGAGAGTTAATTATAATTGAAAATTCTGCAAAAATATCGAAATAATGATATTAATATCGAGAATTAATTTTTGAATTATAAACGATCAAAATCGACTAATGATATCGCGTAAATAAGTTTGCAAACTATTTGTAATAAAGGTATTGATTTATATTAATATTTATGATAATAATTATTGCTGTTTAATTGATTTTGTGTAACTGATATGCAAGTACCATATCTACAATTGATAATAATTTGTTCAAAAAATCTAATAGGACTCACAGCTAATTATTTTTTACTATTGAATTTTAATTCTGCTAAACTTCTGTATTTGTTTATTTTTATTTAAAAATATTCACGATGGAATACTAATTGAATCATATAATTTATACAATCAAATATTTTAAGCAAAATAAATCAAGTTATTAATATTAATGAATAAATTATTAAAAAATAGAAAAATCGGTGTGTTAAATACAATTTAGTGCGTTTTGTTTTCATTAAATAAATTAACAATTAGTTTGTAGAGGATGATTGTGTTCCGAGGAATAATATGATGATACATGAAAAATTATTCGTCGCTATTCATATACAAATGATAGCGATCTTAAACACAATGCGTGCATCACAACAACAATCGCCAAGTAATACACTTTAAATATTCTGTTCCAATTAATTATTAATGATCAATGTACCTATGTCATAACTTTCTGTTCTTAAAACACGTTAATCGATTACGCATTCTGCGTTCTCGAATCGAAAATGATAGGCAAACTGCATTTCGATTAGTAAATGACTCAAAGTAAGATATATTCGAATTTATGTATCGTTAGTGAAATAATTTTATCATTTGGAAATATAGGACAATGAAAATTAAATTTTAATTTATAATTCTATTATAATTCTCATTTCAATTCAAATTTTATTATAATTCTTATTTCCCATCGCTTCAACAGTCGTTTTAAATGAATATCTATGCTTCGATAAACAAACATCAACTTTGATATATTTATGAGTTAAAACATGAATTATTGCACGAGGCGGATATCATTTAATTATTTGTAAAAAATGAATCTTTGAAGTTTTTTTATACTCGTCGCGATCGCATTTTAACGAATATTAAAATGATACGTATAGAGTGATCAATAACGTTATCTGTTCATTTGAGTCTTGCCTTGCCATTAGTTATAAAACATGTATAGTAGTATAGTAGGTATGCTGCACAATAAACAATAAACAAAAAACAATAAACAAAAGCTCGGTTAAGTACTAAATAATTCGTCATCTATACGAGAAATATATGTTTAATATTAGGTGTGGGAAAAAGTTCGTGGCGTTTTTTTAATGCCATCTAACGGGAAAAACGCCACGAACTTTTTCCCTAATACATTATTAAAAGCCACACAAATATTTGTTCCTTATGTTTTAAATTATTTTCAATTAATCACATATTATTATATATAATATTTAAAGAATGAAATTCGAATAAAAAAATATTAATATTAATTTTTCAATATATTATTCCTCTATTATTACTTTTTGCGAAACTTCTTTACATTTCAAGAACAATAAAATTATACAATTTCACTTTTCACATAAAATTTTGAAAAAAAATATAATATAAAATATAAATTTTTATTTTTCAAAATGAACATAATTTTTATATAAGAAATTTAAATTTAATGTATTTAAATTTAATGTATTAAATTTAAATTTAATATATATTTTCATGTCATTCAATGATTTTTTAAGTGTAGTAATTAGTCATATAAATTTTCATTGAAACAAAATTAAAAATTTTGTAAATATTTGCTATTATATAATCAACTTATTAATATTGATTAATTATTATAATACATGATAACTGTAGATGTGTAAAAAAATGACCAAATCAACTGAATAAAAAAATTAACATCATTTCAGAAAATCGATAAATGAGATACATATATCAGTAGGTACATATGCAACCACATTTATCCTAAATGCAGAATCATTAGCTCTAATTTTGATTGTTTATAAATTTTACATTTATAAAACTATTGTAGACGCGACACTTTTGACATATTGGAATTTTTATTTAATTTACAGAATATATACGCTATTAAATTGATTTACGGTAGATGCAGGATATATTGCAAATTACAGTCATAATAACTTCAATATCAATATGTCTCATCTATTTTATCAAAGAAATCTTAATTTGATTTTCTTGAGTAAACTTCGACAAAGCCTTTTACAGCCCTTTCCATCACATCGCCCAAAATTCCTTCGCTTCTTTATATAATGACGGTCCTTGGCATTAAAGCCTTTGGCATTAAAGTTCTTAGCACCCATGTCAAATTGATCGTCAGATATTTATATCTTACGCATAACGAACGTGCTCGGGCAATCGCGTGCAAATTTATTCCGAATGCACGAGTGCTTTCGAAATACACTCCATGCGTGAGTAAAGCCGCACGCACATCAGCATTCAAATACGTGTATATTCAATGTAAACTGTTACTTCTAAAATAAATGAGCTTATTAAACAATATCCAAACATATTAAATTTAACAAATATATGTATATTGTATCTGTCAAAATCTAGATAACCTCAATAATTTCAGATATTGATAATATAAAAAAGTCTATATATATATATATATATATATATATCTGTATATATTACAACAATAGAGATAAATGACATATTTTTATCTACAATATTAAATTAGATCTAAAAGTTTTTGTGCCATGTTGAATCGATATACATTAACTGTACTAATTAATATTAGATGTATACAGCGAACTTTATGATTAAGTAAGTGCTTACTGCTATTAATATATTCTTCTACCTCTAAAGATCTGATTGGATAATCTGAAAAAATAATAGTACTTCGTACCTTCAAATGAAATCAAACAAGTAATCAACAAGAAATATCAAGAATATCAGATATTATTAATTAACAAGAAATATCAGATAATCAGTAGTTATTCTAATAATTTTAACAAATTGAAGTAACTTTAAAACAAAATAATTAAAACTAAAAAACTTGAAAAACTAAAAATACTATAAATAACTTAAATATAAATTCAAATAACTTTTAGATAATTTTAAGTAAATATAAAATATAATCGATATTCTTTTTTTTTCAATTTGCATTGCTTATTATTAATGTATTCCATGTATTGTATTTGAATATTTTTAAATTTAAAATATTTCTGTTTATAAACTCCATTTTATCTTCATCACTCATTGCTAGCGATGTGCACGCAGCTTATAACGCGCTCATGTATACGCAGAATATTTTACATTCGTCTTTTTCTTTGTATGCATATCAATTATATGCTATTTATGTTCTCGAGATGCACTGCTAATAGCTCGCGAAATACATGAATTCATTTTTCGTTTAATGGCCTAATAATTACGTTAACGATTGGCTATAGTTTGCCTTATAGTTATGTAAAAATATAATGACGAATTCTTACAACATTATGTCGCTTTAGGCGACTCACTTATGGGTCATAAATTAACATAACACACAGTTAACATTTTGCAATAGATAGATAAAGATTATTATTCAGCAATTGTCATAAGAATTATTGGATATAATTGTCGATATCAATATTTTTATTGGCCTTTAAAACCAATTAAAACCAATTAACGAACTTATGTAAAAAAAAAAGTATCGTTCATCAATATATAATATATTAATATATTAATATGTTAATCTCTTGAAATAATCCTGAGAAGAATACGCAAGTATACTAATTACGTTTGTATCACATGCTGAAACATTAGCTATCAAGTTATTTCCTGTATAGAAGTTAATTTAATATGATAATGTGTTATGATCATGCATTACGCATATTAACATTTATATCTAATCATCGTTCGTCTTTCGTGAGATGTATATCGTAAAACGCTGAATGAATATTAATAACAATATTCGCTCCACTATAAGTGTATTTACATTTGGTAAAAAGATGCGGGGACATTATATATATATATATATATATATATGTTGTCTTAAAATAAATTTAAATTGCGTCTCAATGATTCGAGTTATTTTAATGACCTGTGATGCAACGGCCGCAAAAAACCCCAGATGGTTCTGATAACGGCGCAAAGTACAAGCACGTGTACCTCGATCCGCGATCAAACGCGCGACGGTTAACATCTCTCAGCTGTCAATTGCGCGGATTGCAATGTCGCGTATTCTCGACGTCCGGTCCGTAAAACACTCGGAATGCAATTACGTACGATTACAAGCATTCGCGCATACAATGTGCGCTGTAACGTTTAGGTGGCATATCCTTAATGTGGCGAGGAAAAACAAGGGTCTCGACATCCGCCCATTGGCCACCTGCGAAAAAGCGACGTGCGAGGACATGCGGGTCCTATCTTCTTTTCACGAGGATAATGCTCATGTATACATCGGAATACTCAATTAGGCCGAACGCGTTCGTACCCTTACTCTGCGTAATTAATAGTGAACCGTTGGAAGACGCACCTTCGATTCGCGATGATATACCAGCAGATTATAGGTTATTTTAGTGATCAGACGCTATCGCCGCATTGCATCTGCAACATCGTGATACGTAAAATGTAGTTGCATTCGGAAAAAAATTATACCTACGCAGATATTAATACGTATGCAATTAATGCAACACATAATTCCTTCGTATTAATACGATTCTTATTTAAGAGATATCGGTGAATAAGTTGGTCGATAAATATTGAATTGAAAATAAAAATCAGACAATTGTAGAGAAGAAAATTTTAAAAGGCGTTCCTACATTAGAAAAAGATTGCATTAATCTGGTGATTGCACTAATCTCTCTCATTAAATTGAAAATAATAAATTAGAATTTTCTCGTTGAATTTTATTATTCTAAATTAATTCAAAGTTGAGATAAGCAGAATTCTTATTTATATATCAGAATAATCTTTTAATTCATTCATTTTCAACCAGGAACTGTTTTCAGTATAAATATCTTAAAATAATCGTGTGAAGATTTTGAGATTTTTGAGGTCTTTATCATATAATTATGATGCATAAATCTAAATAATGTTTTTATTATCTAAAATATTATCTTGATATGAGAACTTCCGACAATTTACATTTACGGAACGGATTGATAATCCGTTATAGCATACATGGCTCGATACATATTGATGTATAATCGACAAAAACTCTTTTTATATGACATTAAGTATGTTGTAATTGAGCTAGCAAATAATGACATGATTTTAATCCATTAAAGGCAATTATTTACTTTCGTCCATTTAATATCAGTGGCAGTTTCTTACAGTATATATTACTTTCATCACTTTAATGCCATACAGAATTTCCTTGGAAATATTACTTGCATCAATTTAATATCAGGTGCTTGCTTATTAAAGAATATTTATCAATCTTAAATAGTATACTCAAAAAGATTGCATAACCCGCATTATGCAAAAATTTCACAAGCATAAATTACGCATCTATCAGGCATATTGAGCATCCCGCATATTTCCGCGTTACTTTAATCATAACGGATTACGTTAATCATAACGCTTGATGATTTAATCTTTCAATAAAAAAAGATATAACTTTTATAATTATTTAGTCAATTTTTTTAATAAATTGGTAAATTAAGTTCTTTGCAATCTAGGATAACAATTCGTATTATATCTTGATTACAAAATACAAAGCTTACAGCATATTATTATCTTTATTATTTTTACGAACAAAAGCAGAGTTAATTTTCTTACAGTATCGCGTTTATTTTCGTTCTTTTTGTTGATTGACCACATCCTAATGTTCGTTCCGCGCAATTTAGCGACATACCAGTGGCAACTTGGACCGTGACGAGTGGTAAATTAAGGATAATTAAAGAAATTATTGCAATTGCCGCAGCCAATCCGCCACGTACTTACACATTGCGTTAATATCTGATAAATATAACCTTATTAAGCTTTATTTAAAAATTTAGAAACGCAGTTGATAAAAAATCACTGCATCATTGATTACATCTAATGATCAAGTGTACTAATCATTCTTCTCTAATGAAGATGATAAGATATTAATAATTCTTAGATTTGTAGAAATTTTAGAGATAAATTACAAAACTCTTCGAATTCTTAGGAATAAACGGCAGAATTTTTATTTATTTATTTATTTTTTACTTACAATTAAACTTGAAAGTAAATTTCTTATCTAAATGAAATTTTGAAATGAAAATGAGCAAAATATTAAAAAGGAATGTTAATATAATTTTTTTTAAAGATATCAATTTGAGATAAATCATATATCGGGAAATACACTTGAAAGTATAGAAAGATATGAAAATGATAATCAAACAAGTATGATTTTAAACGGAGTAAGACATATAATTACACTCATCGCCTTACGTGCCGAGTTGCTCTTTCCGTAATATAAGCAGCAGCTGTCGCTACAGTATCACTCACGACAATATTTGATTATTACATTAAACCCGTTTACCGGCCATAATTGCCACAGTGCATCGTCACGATGAGCATTTACTGAGAAAAAACTGATAAGTAACTTTGACGGTCAGCATCTTTTCCGCTGAAGGATACTTATTGAAGGCATTCTGTGCGATGCGCGCGTCGCAAGAAGTTAATTTACTTATCAATATGATTACAAAGCAATATTTCAGTTGAGGCAAAAATAATTTTAATTTTAACGAAGCACACTATTCGCAGCAAATAACATCACCGTTATAATAGTCGTAATACGATTTTTGAGATTGTAAAAAGATCAATTAACGAATTACGTAGTAAATCGTGCAGGTAAATGAAGCGAATCGATTTCGATGTTAACTACATTTCGAAAGAAAAAAAATGTTCGCGTTGTTAATAAGATATTACATGTACGCGTTTAATAGTAATATTAGACAGAATAGAATTATGATATGTTCTCTTGGTTTCTCTGATGTCTAAGAACAGAAAAGTAGGAAGTTAAGCGACGAATTGCCTCAAGTGTCATTGAACGGCGTTCAATTTCACGTCGTAAACTGGCACGTCGTAAAATAGCATTATTTAGAGGTTTAATTAATTTCACCGGTCGAGTCCTCTGGGCTTCCTCATACAATTGCCACGAGAACACATCCGAAGTGAGACCGCACATTAAATTAAGTTTGTGTATATAAAAAAGAAAAACGATTTATATGGCTGAGATTGTAACATGGTTGCTAGTGATCATAAAATATGTAATTATATGTGCAATGGCTAAGATTGTAACACGGTTGCTAGCGATCGTAAAACACGTGAAATTCGTGTCATAACAAGCAAAAAATTTTCTTCAAGCTATTTGGAAAGTATACGAGAGAAAAAAGATCGTAAAGTTTCTTTTCACTTATTTTTAATTATCACTTTTAATTATCACTTATATATAAATGAAAAAAATGAGCTTCAGCTATCCTCTACCTGAAACATATATATATGGAAGAAACGTTTTTGCTGAACGGTTTTGCTAAAGTAAAATCTAAAAATCTGAAGTAATCTAAAAATTTTGCTAGATCTAAAAATAATTTTATTGGATTGACAAAATAATTATATACTAAGATATTCAAATTGATTGCTAGAACATCAAAATTTTTTGCAGCATTGCTTATCATGCTTGAATTTCTACATAATTATTTTGATAGTTGGAAAATTCAAATCTGTATCTAATGAGTTTTTAAATACGTCATCAAAATTGTTTTTTTCGAGTCATTTTATTCTTCTTGAATTCTTAGATTAGTATCTTGTGTGTAGCTTTTTTCAAATTTTTTTCTCAATATTGCTTATAAAAAGATATAATATGTACGTGAATGTTTGCAATGTATTGAGTAGAGATCCATGAATTTTACTAAGTTCGAACGACTAATGGATCAGTCATCACTAGGAGGATCGTGTTTCTTATTTCAAGGAATAGTAATCTTCGTGATATAATCTATAAGTATTAGTCTCGCGTGAAAGTTTCTGTAAATGTATAACTTTCGCCAAAAACTGCGAATTAATGGATCTTAAATATGTACTAATGCATATATAATATGTGCATAATACGTGCGCTCTCGCAATAATAATAGGTTGTGCGTGATTAAATATGCACAAATAATGAATTAAATGGCTCGTACCGAAAAATGTATGCGTATCGACATTCGAAAGCTACGGTCATTTCCGCGACCGTTTTGCCTGCCGGACGCACGAAATTTCTCGAAATGGCCGCAGACGAAAACGCAAAACTCAATCGGAGTAAAGAGGATGGATGCGAGAGACGCGGTGGAGAGACAGCTGATATACATAAGATAGGCAGGGCAAAGCCGTGCACCAGGGGTTGTCATTAACTGGGAGCTCACTCGGGAGATAACTACTACCTGCCACCACGGCGGGGCTCATTTTCCTCGCTGACCTCCTCTTCTTCTCTCCCTCCTCTTCGCCCGCTCGGGGGAGTTGCTTCGGCTCATTACAAAAAGCACGTGAGCCCGCTGCTGCTGGCTATTTATTTCCGAATGGTGCATATCACTTTTCGTAATGGGCCTCGCGAAATTAAAAGTATGCCCTCCAGCGCCGAATCGCGCGCACGCACACACGCGCCCATATCAGATACATCGCGATAAACTCACCTCTCTTATTCCTGCGCGTCTTCAATCTCAACTTCGCGAGCCAGTCTCTGAAGCATCGTCCACCCTGGGCTATTAAGATCCATTCGTTATATCTTTTTCTTTCTTTTCGCGAGCGCCGCGCGAACATTGATAATGATTCTCAAAAGTTACTTAAATATATATCGTGCATATACCGCAAATGTAAGTACTGTAACGCGTGGAATCGTTAAAATTCATTCTGTGTGTCATCGCATTAAAGCAGAACGATGCTTCAGGAAGTATCATCAGAATAGTATCATAATGATGCAATAAATATGAAATACACTTTATCGCGAATTATATAGAACGCACTACTTTGAAAAAGAATATTAATTGGAAATAATTATGTATTATTTTTTTATGACTCTGATAAGATAATATGCAAAATATCGCTTTTAATTATTCAGATATTAATAATTTATTATTATGTTGTATTACTATGTTTCACCGATCTATCCTTGGAAAATATATTTGTATTTCTGTATTTTCATTTTCCTTGTAACGCGATTAAAATGAATATTTCTGTTTCATTGATATTCAAAATATTAATTTTTACGTAGCAATTTCAACTCTATGAGTCTTGTACGCCGTTAATCAGCCACGTTTATTATTTTCTTTTAATTACGAGACAGCATATGTTGAAGTAGGCTCGCAGGAGGGTCAAGGTTCATCGGACAGCTTCCTTCATGGACAGCTGTATTTCGGCCCATTAGCAACGTATTCGCGTACCAGGACGTATTTATCGAGCGTTTCTTCTTTCTTCTACTTTTTAATGCTTCTTATGCACGTGTTATGGCGTTGGTGGCGAACAAGGGAAATGAAATTTCGTCAGCTAATTGAGTTTAAGCATGCGAGTACCTTTCCCGACAGCGGTACAGGTGTTTTCGTGGGTTAATGCAACCTGGAAACGCCCGTTCATAAAAACAAATAGGATATAGGTAATATCCTTAGTTCTCGCAGACACGCCTTCTTGATGCGTTTCGACGTTTTCTTTGTACCTATGCGTAATTATCCATAAATTCATCATGCGTGTCAGCGAACTGCCTTGCCTATAAGCTTTTTCTTTGATAGATCGAGTAATTTTCTCTAATTAACTTATATAAATAATTAAAACGATTAGTACAATCTTGTTTTTTTAATTTTATTTTTACGTATATATTGTGTCATATAAGAGAAATAATATGATATTTATAATATGATATTTATAATTAATATATAAGTATTTTATTTATGATAAAATTATAATTATGTATCTGTTTGCACTCCTGCCCGCATAAATATATACATATTTTAAATATTCATTTTATTTTCAGACATTATCAAATAATTATTGAAAAAAAATAATTTATTATATATTCGTGAATTTAATTACATCTCTTTGACAGATTCTACTATGTGTTCTTTCAATTTTCGAAGATAATAGAAAAAATTATTTTCTACATTATATATTATGTTATATGTTATATTAAATGTATTATGTATATAAGCAAAAGATAAAAACAAATTAGTACTGGCAATCGCCTTTGCCAGGAGATTAACGCATTATTTATGTTAATTCTATTAGCCTTGTGCAACAGTGGCATCCGATAATATCAATTCAGCCATTTCATGGCGCAACTTACTGTGCTGATATGCCCTCTCTCCTCGGAGTGTTACGAGTAAGATTATAATTTCTAATGTTGAGCACCGACACACACGCATAGATAAATTATAGATACACAAGTAATTTTACTCTATTTGTGGAAACGCGCCATCGACCTAGAACACGAAGCAATTCACACGTGCCAGTTCGACGATTATTACCCTCGTAAATATATTAATTTACGAACTCGTTCGCAGACGAAAGTTGTAGTCATTTGTCATAGATAATCATCCTAGTCAGCGAGAGGAAGGAAAAGCGCACAAATCCTTTCTGGCAAAAAAAAGTGTATATATATATATATATATATATATATATATACACTACTTACCTTTTTACCCTACCACACATATATATATATATATATATATATATA
>NW_012130082.1:1929406-1940514 GCF_000143395.1 Atta cephalotes
GAGAGAGAGAGAGAGTCCGTTTTTATTTATAAAAATAAATAAGTTACTCAATAATTCAAATCTAATTTAAATTTGAAAGAATACTGTTTCATACTAAGAAACCTAAATCACATATACAATTTAAATGATTACTATATTTTATAATTTGTATTTAATAAAATTGCATGTGCACCTTAAACATTTTACTGTTTAAAACTATTCTTATGAATTTGATAATATTTGGAATTTTCGATATTAAAATTTTTCTAACAAATGGGTTAACAGCTATTGTACGTCATAATTCTTTTGTTTAGTAAAGATTCTATCTGTTTTTATCACGACGTGACTTGCGCACCTCCCTCCGATGACTTGAAGATTCCAATCCCGATACGAGCACTTCGGACACGTTGACAAACATACACACACATACTTATAACCGTATGTGTGCATGTATGGCCGGATCTACGTTATAAAATGCAAGACAACGTTCGCTTTCGTCGGCGAACGTGTCACGGTCTTCATTACTTTCTTGCAACGCGTCGTCGGAATTCATCGATTAACCTGCTCTTCGAGGAGGCAATTAGCGCCACCGGGGCTTTAGCCGGTAGAGCTTGCCAGGATCCACCGACAGATCCTGTTCCAAGAAGACAAGAAGACCGTGCCGAGCCCGGTCCCGGGCGGGGAATGAGAAGCGCGGGGAAGGCAATCCATCGAGAGTTCGCATACCGCTGTCTAATCCATTTAACATAAAGCCGCCGTCCGCGTCCCCGTATCTCCGGCGACCTTCTTCCCTCTTTTTCTTGCGCGCCGGGAATTCGCGGGCGACGAGTCAATTCCGTGTAACCTGTCGGGAACGTTTCGATTCCTCGCGACGTCGGAAGGCGCGCCCGATGGGTGGCCCGCGAATTCCCCAGCTGCTCGTCCCGAAGAATGGCAGGACCCGGGGACGGGGACGGGTGTATTTCTTTCGAGCCAGGCAGAACCCGCCACGTTCTTGTATCGTACGATATCGTGCAGGCAAACAGGCTCGGTTGTTCTCAGATCCTTCAACATTTTGTGTTTGCTTATATCTTTGAGATGGAGAATATGCAAAATGTTGAAAAATACTAAAATTTAACCCTTTGTAGAAACATATATTTTTATTTACTCCGTAGGTACTCTTGAGTTTTTTATCCAGTTCAAGTTTTTTTTTTTACTATATATGTGTTCCAAACTTTTAAAAAATTTATAAAAATTCAAGATTACTTTTCCACATTTTTGCTACATTGCCAAATAGTTATTTAATTCAAATGTTAAAACTTTTATTCAATAAAAATTGATATTTGCGCCAAAGACTTGAGAATGAAATTTTGCCTGGGTCAAAAAAGACTCAGTGTCTCTATGAAGAGTTAATCTACAATGTGTTCTTTACTTCTTGTTTTTGCTTTGTACTTCTTGACTTTTTTTTCCTTTTTGCTTGTTTTATCGACAATCATGTTTCTAGTCACTTCTGAAGTTCGTCAACTTTTATCTCGAGCGACAAAAAACGATGAAACAGGATAAGAGGCAAGAAGCAAAAAACGGCAAAAAGCAAGAAAAAGCAGGAAAGAAAAAGCACATTGTAGATTAAACTTAAGGCTTGTTCAAGTGCAAGAGCTTAAACAATTTTATAATCTAATGTTTCAGAAGTTATCGCATATGCTTTATTTTTAGAAATTCGTACTTATATAATAATATTAATTAACTCGTAATTATATAAAAATGATAAGACATTCTTGAAAGAGAAAATCGATTTATTAATTATAAGTCGAAATGCCGCAAATTGGCATTAGTAATTATCAATTCTCGATTGATATACCACATGATATCAATCTAACCGATCTAAACTTCGCAGTCGTAACGTAAATTTCGCTCTAATCGCTTTATTTGTGGATTACCATCCGCCGTTACTACACGATTAATACACCGCAACGTAAATACTACGGCGACCAATTAAATGAGTCAACCTATTACGTAGCGGGTTAATGAGCAGATCGCAATGATGGTCGGTGGTCCCTCAAGAATTACAAAGTATCTTCGCTCGCGTTGCGGCACGTGGCCGTGCAGGCGGTCACTAATCCAAGATAAGATCTAAAAGGCTCTCGATCCTAATTTGAAGTGTCGACACTGCGAGTTCTTATTTGTATTTTCGTACCTGCGGCTGCATTCCTATGGCCGCAGATAACATCCGATGATCCTGCAAGATATGAGATGACCGCGACAGAGACACCACAGGACACTCGGCATAACCATCCTTCTTTCTCGGGACTTTCCTTCAGTGGGAGGAATTAGCACTATATTTGACCGAGGAATGCTCATTTTAGATCTCTTTTTAATGCAAAGTACATACGTTATAAGAAGATATAGGACTTTTAAATTTATATCAAATTATATTTGAGTTATTTTTAATCATATCTCTAGATCGTCATTACTGCTACCTAATATGTCATTAATTTGACTAAAACACTAGAGTTTCAAGAAATTTGATTCAAATTTAATTTATTATTTATTAAGTGCATTGAATGTTTATTTTGAAATTAACCATAGAAATAGATCGCTTTACATTTTGACATAAATGGAAGTCACAAAAATAACAAAATATTATTTAACTTTAAGAGATTGGTTACCATTGTTGCTCTTTTCTTGATATCTAATAGTAAGATTAAATTTTTTATCATACATTAGTAATAAATCTATTTTGTAGAAAAAAACTAAATAATATTGCCTAAAAAAAAAACGTAGAACATGTTTAACATCGATAAATAAATTCATATATGTAAAATTTGTTATAAAAAGATCTATGCATGTTATTATGTGGATTATTATATAGTATCTATTATAGTATATATTATATAGTATCTATAAGTGAAAAATTAACATTATCTTAAAATAATCGAGTATTTGTTAAAATAATATGTAACTCTCTTTCCTTGTGAGGAGAAATAAATTATTTTTTAAACAATTTTTTTAAACAAAAATGTGTTGCTTATATCGTTAAACATCATGTTCAAAAAATATTGAGTTTTCGTTATACATCGATTTTAGTGCAAAAAACAAAAAAATTTTGGCGAGCTTGCATTCTTTAACGGACTCGAAGAACTCATGCGTATCGTGGGTCCAGCGGCCCCGAAAGGACTCGGATTAATCGAAGACAAGGCAAGCACATTACCGCGGTCCGAGAGATAGTATAGTCCGAGGGATAGCGCCACGAAAACCACCATGAAACTCCGAGAACCCGACACCCGGGTTCATTGGAAGTCCGCAGCTGCTCCTCTCCCGGTCGAGCGGAAAAGAAAAGGATATAAGATGCGCCACGAGAGAGGAACAGAGAGAGATAAATTACTTTTTGGACCTCCACCGAATCTGACGGGTTAATCCTCTCAGCTTCCAGGAAACGGGACAGAAGAAGTTGCCCGCGCGAGAAACCGCGACCCGTATCGAAATCGGCGATTCTTAAGAATCGTCGGAATGCTCACTGGCAAGTCTGATCGTCCGAGGCATGAGTTATTTTTGTTGACAAGTCTTCGTCGAGACATTAGTTATATTGGTTTGTAATTGATGATCAATTTACCAGTCGTTAATATCTCATAAAGAAAATCATTACGTAATAAACATTTTGTAATAGGTATATTTCGTAAAAATACGATAACTTTTATGAGCTAGAATATTTTATCGTGAATGAAATTAATTGGACATCTGTGCTGCTTAATCTATTCGGAATTTTTTAAATCTGCCTATATAAAAAAAAATGAAATTGAATTCTACGTATAATATTTATTGAAATATCTGAACACAATTAAAACTCGTGTATTTATCTGTACGTGAATTTTTATTCATATATGCATAATATAGAAAAAAAATGGCACGAGAGAAATTTTTTTTTATCGCATTGTGCACTGCAGAAAAAGTGAGTACCAATAGATACTCATAGAAAGAAACTACTCATAGAAAATTACTATGGTAGTAAAGTATGGGTAGTAAAGTTTGTCTGAATTCCACCAGTTCGCTCGCCAGGACAAAGGACATCCTGCGCGATGTATTTAACGCCGACTCACGGCTGCCCCAACTAATTATTCCGCGGTAGTTTACCAGCACGTGGGGTCACATGGGACGTCGGTTCGATGCGCTCCGCGGCTTTTCGGTCACGATTAAAGAACTGAAGGCAAACGCATGTCGCCATAATCGACCATGACCACGATGACGATGGTTATCGATATTTTGGCTAAGTATTTCTAGAGAGATCCCCAGGCTCGACCGCCCGAATTCAAATTAGGATCAAGACTCTACTATCAATTCGATACCTAATAATTTACAGATAGTACAGATAGTCATAAAAGAAAGATTCACTCAATGATTTCCTTAATTTTACAATGTTAATTGTCATGTGCGTAATTTAGAGGCTTTCAACTCTCCCACTTTCATGTGTGAAAAATTGTAAGAATACGGCTTCTCTCGCAATTGTAAGAATACCGCTTCTGTCACATTAGCTAATAATTCCTTTCCTTGATATACATCTAATCGTAAGAAATAAATGTTTTCCTCGAGTCTTGTGCAATTACTCTTTTATGAAGATTCAGAAACTATACTAATATACGTAATTTCAATTGTCGTCAATTGAGAGATTACTATCTTGTCCAGAAGAAGTATTCGCTTTTTCAAGCACGTACAGTGTGAGATAATATATGTATTTTAATTATTATAAATTTTTTTAAGTAAAATAATTTTGAGAAATATAATAATATAATTTATTTTATTCTTTGTTATTAAATTGCTTAATATTTATTTTTTAAAACTAAATTTTTTTGTAAAGATTCTGTACAAATACTTTTTGCACTTACTGTATTCAAAGAATAATTATTATTTGTAAATGCAGATAGAATATTGTAAAGTAAAAAAGGTCGAAAGCCATCAGTTACAAGCTTATGACATTAGAGTAACGACATGTCACCACGGTTGGTCGGTGAAAGATGCAGCTGCAGAAGCTCGCCGCGAAGAATGTCAAGGGTGCCGTGGCACGACTCGAAAATTGCGACTTCTTTCTATCTCTCACACTCAGTCACGGCGTATATACAGCCGTCGCTAATGGGCTTTAATTGCGACCCCCTGCAATTCCGCGTCTCTCGTTCTCCAGGTTGCCGGCTTACACAGGCGAGCGCGCTCTCTCGCCACGGTTGTGACATCGGGTTATAAGATAAGCGCAGTTACGGAAATTGAATAATAATTGCAGGTCTCGGCAGGCGTCCACCGCTGCCACTACCACCATTACTACCAACACTTCCACTCGCCGTTTACATCGCCGGGAAAAGTCTAATAACCCTCTAGCGCGCCGCTAGAACGCTCCCGCGCGGCGCTATCTGACAGATCTCCTTAATTAGAATTCCGTTGGAAAGGCGAAACAATGGGACCCGTCGAGTGGTACCATCGCGCCGGGTCGCGAGAAGGTCCAACAAGCTTCTCTCACCGTCACGGGCGCTCACGGGTGCGCGACAACGTTCGTCGACAGCTTGTCACGAAAACTGCTGGCTAGGCGCGAAATCGCGTGACTTTCGTTCTCTCTAGATATGAAAATATCCTAAAATATATCTTTATTCTTCATTGCCGCAACTTGCAATTTCGTGTTTATATAGTCTTACGTGTTTCTAATAGTATAAGATTAGCGTAAAGTACATAACTTATCTTTTGTAATGTATATCTAGTTGTTTTCTGCCTTTTACAAAAATAACAGTGAGAAAAAATACTAATCGACATTACATATATATAAAGGTAATAGGACATATTTATATGTTTAAACACATATACTTAGGAGATATATAAGTCTATATATATTGGGTAAAGTGGAGTAATTTAGTTAGGTTAATTTACCGTTTATCTTCCTAAAAATTAAAAAAAGAATAAATTAAATTGAGATTAATATATCAGATTGGTTATCAGAACTTGGTATCAGTCAATAAAAATGTTGTAAGAACAATTTTCTTTCTGTCTTACAAATACACGTATACAAAGTATTGCAGAAAAATAGGATAAAGTGGGATAATTTAGATAGTTAACAAAAATTTTCAAATTGTTCAATATTTTGAAATATTCATATTTTCAAATAAAATATTCAGGTCACATAGTGTATTCAATCAAATATACAAAACTTGTATATTTGATATTGTACTGATTGATACTATACTTGTACTTGTATGTTTGATACTTGTATATAATATACGACTTCAATCTTTTATACAGTTTGAAAATTTCTATTAAACCGAAACTAAAGTTAATCTACAATGGCGGAAAAATAACATAAATCGAAGAAAATAATTTTCTATTCTACTCGATTTTACTGTCAGAGCTCCATTTATGGAGTTGCAATGGGCTACTAGTCGCGCTAAACAATCGCGGCGATAAATTAGTCTTTTCTACGATCTCTAAACGCAAGATTACTCCAGGATTAATCCCTCCGCAATGAAGATTAAATGAAGCCTGTCGAGAAATTTTGGTGATCTTTCTATAAGCGACGATACAATTTCGCGAGGCGTTTTCTCGCGGGATGCGCGAGTACCGCGTGCCTTACAGAAGTCTAATACTGAAAAACATTAATTAATTACTTATTTTAAGAAAAAAAGCACTGTTGTTCACTACTTTTAGTACTCCAAATAAGTAGTTAATTATTGTCTCTTAGTAATAAACTTGCTAGTATTAAATTAGTCAATATTATATTTTTCTAAGGGGTATCGAATACTGTGATTACGTATGTTGCGCGATCACACGATACGCTGTAGCACGAGAGAGTGACTTCTTACTGGTCGATGATTGATGACTAGATAAAGCCACGTGGAGGTAGAGTAATCGGCCCTTAAGCGTCGGACATAAATCAAATGGCTCCGAGCGTCGCGAGAAAGAAATGCAGGCTCCCGTCGCGCCGACGATACGGCATAGATGCGTAAGTGGATTTGGAAAACCGGTAGAAAACCTGATCTCTCCTGATCGTTTCGCTCACAAACGGCCGCGCTTTGTAGCGACTAATGAAACGCCCTGCGTCGCGATGGATATCCGTGCTTCGATCTGGTCAACAGCCACATAGTTAATTATTCCTGCAACTTTTTTCCCCATGATGCGTTCGCGCAACGCTGGATTTATTTGCTTTTAGAATTTATGTGCCAAGTTTACATAGGTTGCAAGTTAATGCATAATTACATCAGTCCAGAGTACGGCCCCGGATGATTACTTGGCAGATTCTGGTAGATAAAGTTATCATAAGCGTAAATATTCAATAGCCGTTGTACTATATGATTAAGTTAATTGCTTCGAATTAAGAAAAATCGAATATTAGCTTTATTCGAGAATTAGAAATTTTGATGCATATGTTACTATAAATTTGAATCTAACATTGCATTTATTGAAAATATATATTTTGTAGTTTTCATATTGTGCGCCTCTACTTTCAAATTATTCAAATAACAGATTAATAATATCTTAATAATATCTTAATATCTTAATAATTTGAAAATTGTATAAAATTAAATATTGATATATGTGTTTTAAGTATTTGCAATGTAATAGCATTTTAAATATATGCAGTGTAATAGCAAATGTAATTTTCCTTAATGAGTTTGTACTGCTACGTTTATTGAGAAAATATTTCTTGCAACTTTTAAATTAATCGAAAAGGTAGAAAAAAAAGCTTTATTAATGTGAAAAAGAAACATCGTAAACATCAGAAATGAATGTAAATTACAATATTAGCAATGTAATGACACATTTAAATTGGTATAGTTATTGCAAACTAAGTATTCTATAGCTTATTACACGTTATAAAAAAAAAAGAGCATATTATTATTGCGTTCTTGACATAAACGCGCGATGCAAATTTATCCTGCACGCCACATATATATCGCGCATTAAGGTTGATAATAGAGTCGGCAATTTGAAGCTATTAGCGTTTCTGATAACGACGACTTAATTCGTTACGAAATACCTGGTACGATTATTTCTAAGTTCTTAATTACAACACCAACGATTAAGAGATCAAGATAACAACTAAGCGAGGATAACACGTGACCGAGAGAAAAATGGATTATTAATTCATTCGCCATTTATCTGGCTATTGCGTTAACCGTAATGGCGATTTCAATGCTCATTACCTATCGGCATTATCGACGATTATTCGGGTCCGGTTCGTTCGCCATAAATGAACGAATATTTAATTAATCGCGCAAGGTCGATGCGTAATAAGGCCTATTAAAGTTTTTGCCGCTGGATCTTGCGCTCGCAAGTTTCCCTTTCGAAGGGACTCGAGCCCGAGTTAATGCTTAAGAACAACCTGCGAAGGGGCGGCATCGAGCCTCTTACAAGGTGAAATTTGCCCAGCCGCTTCCAAAAAGCTGACTCATTTTTTGATTGCACCGACGGTATATTCTCCGACAATTATGCAAAATAGCTCTGCCCTTATTCGCGCCCGACGCATCGCCGCTATTATTATTCTTTCGCAGCAATAAAAAAAACACGAGGATGAACGGAACCAAACGCTTCCGTCGCTTCGATACTCGTAGACGATTATAGATAGAAATATAATCCATTTTTCATAATCGCATCTTTTCTTGATATGTTTGTAATAAATCTGTGAATTCATTACGCAATTATTTACAATTAATTATTTAATTATATATTTTTAATTATATATTTTTAATTTAAAATATCGTATAAACAAAGAAAATTAAGATAGAGATTTTATTTCAAAGTCATTTCATGCAAAATATACAGTATGCTAAAAGGGACCGCGATACTCGATAAAAAGTCTTTCCCGTATGATTCTTATATTAATCACTGCCATCTTTAGAAACGGCCATCAAGTAGCCGGACGTAAGAGTGCGAGGGGTCGACGACGTACTTCCGTCGTCGTCGTCCTGTCCCGTCATCGTTGCCGTCGTCATCGTCGTCATCCTCCAGTGAATGAGGACGCGACGCGGCAATTCTTTACATGTTACGCAATGCCGTGTATATGTGTGAGTACGCGTGTTCGGCTAATGCGATTAAAAAGGCATAACGATTACGTTCAATTATTAACAATTACAAGGACAGCAAAAACTGTAATTACCCGCCATTAATCAGAAAAGCCAGAGCGCGTTTCTCCATCGTTATATTCGCGACGCGTTACCCGCGGAATGGCGAACATACGGTATGGTGTCGTACCAGTACAGAGAGTAGGGCACGTATGTACGACCAGATTCGAACGAATTGCCACGTACGCTAAATCAAATTCCTGAATCGTTGGACTGGACAAAAAGTAGCCGCGTAATCATGAAGCGCAGATTGCCGTGTACAAGAAAGTAGCAAATAATTGCGTACGTGTAAAAAACCTACTACTCACTTTGCTCGTCCAAGGTAATCACGAATGTGTCGCATTAATATTTTAAATTGTATATTAGATCGTTATAACGAGATAAAAGGACAGCGACACTGTTGCGCCTTGATTGATTATTGTAACTGGACAATATACGATAAAAATAATAATAATAACGGTATTTGAAATTTAAAGGATGACTTAAAAAACAAAAAATATCAAGTTAATTAATAACATGAATTTTTGTCGTTAATAATATTAATCAAGTTAAATTTATATTTATTAATATTTGATTAATATTTGACTTTTCTTTTCAATTTTTACAAATGCTAAATTTATGCTGACAAAAAATATGTCATAATAAAAAATAATATAATGATGTGTTCGTTAAAATGCTATCAAACATATGTAAAGATATCCCGTCAAATAAATATCTCTTGACTCTTTTTAGTATCTTAAATACTTTATTTTAAATACATTGTTATTAATTTAAAAAAATTATGCGACATATTTTCTCAAGATTTCATTTTTCGATACATATTAAGTACACAAATCCAGCTGGAAAAAATTTATGATACTTTCCATGCGACACGCCGTGTAATTATTTGAACGAGTAATGCACGATTATTAACGTTGTCATTCGCGATTTATATAATAACGTTGCGAGACGAAATTAATTGCCGGCGTCGCCGCTGATTATTCAGCTGGACGCGCAATTTTTATCGCTGGATAAAGAGTGCATCGTGTGTGTACCTTACCTGGCACAAAGACAAGGGATGTGATTTAATAATTGATAGTGACACCACCGGTAATTAACTGCCGTGGATAATTGTGATTGTATTTAAGACTTGCTGACTGGCAGCTGGTATACACTTTTTCACAGGTAAAAGAGGACGAAAAAAAGGAAAGGAAAGAAGGAAATGTTGCGAACATCGTTGTCGTTGTCCATCGCTGTGTATTCTCAGAATTGCCGCAAGGACAAGACTAATGCACCACGACAACGATGCGTCGCGCATTCATGCGGCTGGGCCAAGCACGTGCGAGATTTATGGTCCAGAATAAAGGCGACGACGACACGCCGCGGCGTTGTCTCTTACAAGAAACGCGTTTACAACCAAATTTGTTAATCCATTGAACGCCGCGAAATTTCACCGTTCACTTCTAGCAGGGGGTCCCAATAGGGAATCTACCTGCGACGGAGATATAATGCCTTGAACATTTAACTTTTAATTACTCGATGAGTGAGAGAAAGAAAGAGATTTTATCATGTATTAAAAAAAAATTCACCTCAATTAGTAAAGTAAATTCGGCTTAAATAAAATTCTCAGCTTAATTAGTAAAATAAAATAATCCTTTTAACAGATTTTTTTATTCTCTCATTTTCAAAATACGTGAATGTGCAAGATGTATTCTTTGTGCATGCTCCGTACATTCTCCTCAGATTTCTACAGTGTTACGTAAATGTTGTTATATCAGTTACAAACTAACCTGCTCGTTTAGAAACACCAGATTTGTGTAATTTGCAGCAGCTCCACCCATTTCGCGCGAATAAAAACGTGACAATATTAAGAATCTTTATTTTAGAGCGCATATGTGAGAAACACAATCAATACTAGAAAAATGCCTACGTTCGAAGCTGGATCTTCATTGCTTTACATATACATATATATATATATATATATATATATATATATATATATATATATANGATATATATATAATATATATATATATATATATACTATATATACTATATTAGTTTTTAGTTTTTATTTTTACTTTT
>NW_012130082.1:1941244-1960252 GCF_000143395.1 Atta cephalotes
AATAACGTACTATATTAATTTATAATTTGATTTTCTCTTTTTGCTTCACAACAATTAGCTATAAATCTATTATTATTTGATACAGGTGTAGAAATTACTGTAATCGAAAGTGATCAATAACGTTATTATAACCAGTAAAATCATTACGAGCATGACGTAACATTCCGTCGATATTCAAGCCGACCAAGCATATATCTTTATCCATCCATAGAAAACGGCACATTATTAATAGAAATATGCACCTACATCCTATTACATATATATTTATCAGCGTTTAATTAATCGGTGCGCGGAATTCCCATTTTACGATCGTTAATGATCGAAAGATCCCGATGGTGGCAATTAAAGAAGTTTGAGCCGCATATATCTATCTTTGGGAAGATCTCTTCTTCTCTTTCTCTCTCGCGATAATCGATAATGTACACCATTGCGGCTACTATATTGACAGACACCGCGTGTGCGCGTACATCAAAGTATCAAGGCACAGCGAAGTATGTGCAAATACCGCCGGCGGCGGGCAACTTGGCATTCCCTGGCGATCATGTGTGCAGAAATCATTAACGATTGCTATCGAGGCGCGGACGTAGAACGAAACGATATATATGCGCCATGACTTAAGCTGCTACCACGCAATGTCGGAATTAATTTTTATTTGCGAATCGGCATATCGTGGCGTGCCCCGCGTCTCTCGATTCGTGATCAGCGCGAATGATCGATGATCGGCCGATACTCCGGATGCCGCGCAAATTACACTTGCCGCTATCTCTGCGATCATTAATTACTCACGTGTGCGTAAATCGTCGGTGGATGCTTTCTCCGGGTTGATAATAGACCAATTTGCAGATTGTAAACGAGAATCGCGCGCGAGAAGAGGGAACGTGATTCGGCATTGCATTTCGAGCACGATCGCGATATTCATGGGCGTTGTAAGGAGGTTCTGCCTTTTTCTTTTTTTTTTTAAACTCTTACATGCAATGAAAGAAGATTCATTTGTAATCCTCTCGATATTCAACATTATATTATAATAATAGTATAATAGTATAAAGAGGATTAAGACCGGACACACGAAATTTCTTCAATAATAGTGAATTAAATACAAAGTATTTATTAAGTGCCACTTGGAAAGTTTAAAAGAGCATTTGATTTTTTGTAAAAAGTGCAATTAATATTAATTACTTTATAAATAATACTAACGATACCTCGAACATAAATAATATTGATTTAATATTAATATTGAGTTTGACAACTGACCAAGTTGGATCCTTCATGCGGTCTCTTTATAATTATTATTTTTATTTAAACATAACTGATGGAAAATTAATGGGTCTTGAAGAAAAACCTTGTCGACGCCTATGACGTTTAATCCTCGCCTTTCTCCGACTCCGCCGGGAGATAATGTTTCATCGGCGTTCACTGGTAGTTGCGTGCGTGTATGGCTATATGTGTACACGCGTACTAACAAGCACGCGTCCCAGTTTACACGATAATCTTTACAACGTAATAATCGGCGGATACGTGAGCGCCCGACGGGGTCGCGGGACGTTTCGCCGTCATAAATACGCAATCGCGATCGTGGCGCGATACTTCGCGCGGTTTGCGAACCACGATCGAGAGAGTCAATCGCGCGTGTATAGTGGAACGGTGGGAATCGTTTTTACGGATCGTTGCCAAGCGAAACAGATTCGTGCTAAATCATAAGACGTCAATCGTAAACACGCGAAAAATTACGCGATACGAAAACCAAGTGCAATAGAAAAATAATAAGATCATAAAATAATTTGATTGATAATCATATTTTGTTATTATGACACCAGTACGAAAATTTATAGTGGCCTTTAACCCGTCGAGCTTTAACTGATTTGAATCACTTCGATTTATTAAAAGTATACCGCGTTTACTGCTAAGAATATGTATATACTGCAAAAGTATGTGTCACATTTTTTTATTGCTGAATTAGCATATATTATACTTTCAACGATCTATTGCAAAAAAATATAACTATGTGCCCAAGCGGAAAATTTACTTATCTGTTTTGCGAATGATTATTATCGACTATATTGGTATTACGCACTTACGTAAATCACCTGGGTCTGAGTCAATCTTTTTCTTTTATAATGGACCACGAGATATCGAAATTGATCTATTGATTGAATCACGTGGAATTACACAAATCAGTAGACTATCGTAATCGGCCTACCAAGAAATCACTTTACAACGTTCGTATACTTCATCACGGATTAATTACAAAGGTATTGCGTAATGAGATGAAACACGAGTTTTAAATTAGCGAGCATAAGAAATAGCTGCTGCACAAATGTGTTCTGTACAAAAAATAGAGTTTATGCAAACTTAATTAACTCGTGCAATATACTCATTTGAAATAATAAATTTCTTATAATTGAAATAATAATCATAGATATAATATTTTTGTATAATCATACAAATGCATTTTCTTGAAATTAATTTGCTTTATAATTATTAGCCATTTGTTTTATAAGTACTAGTAATTTGTAAAATAATTGTAACTTGTAATTTCTAATAATTCGTAAAAAAAAATTGTTATATAAACTGCAGTAAAGAAATTTTACTGAACCAATTAAACATTATACTGCCCCACCTTTAAAATATTTTTATTTTTGTGTTTTTATATTTATCATAATTTAACATTGATAACAGATGGACGCAAAATCCGATTTTTCCTCTTTGATAGCAGAGGAATTAAGGTTAATTGTTCCAAGAGCGGTAAAAAAGTCAAGGTGGCAGAATGAATAACGTAAAGGGTCAGAGGTTGCTCTCACACGTCCGGGACATAGTCAGCTGTTGCCGTTTCATATCTCACAATCTTACCGCGCTCTTCGAGGCATTACGAGAGCAGGGGTTACGAGTGAATTCGTGGCGCATCGGATGCGCATTGCCCGTATCCGGAAGGTACATATATCCGGCGTTATCTACGCTGTTATCGCGGCAGGAGCGAACAGACCAGAAGACTCGCCGATAATTCGTAATTGCTGCTTATTATCGCGCTCGAGGGATCGAACACGGCCAAGCGACGCCGGTTCGTGTCACAGGATGCATTGATGCGTCTATTAGCGCAAATTTGCAAGTATGATTCGATGTGGAAACATCTCTCCCGAATGTCACTGACCGAAGTATCTGAACCGATATAAAAGACGCTCGCGAGAAGATTATATTATCAAGTGTCGTTCACATGAATTCTAGCGCTCTTATATCGTGATAATATTATGTAATTGCATTTTTCACACATATGTTATATTAAGAATTAGTGTCGCCACAGTAAATGCGTAAAAATTTTTTCTCAGAATCCCTTATGTTACACCAGAGACCTCAACTAATTTTAATCATAATTTAATATTATTGTAATTAGTCTTAAATATTAAATTATTTAAATATGTATAATTGAAATTATTTAAATTTTATATTTACATAATTATATGTGAATATAATTTTTTTAATTTGTATTCAATACAAAAATATTAAAAAATCTAAAAACAAAACTTCTCAAATATTTTACTAAAATACAGTGTATTTTCTATATTATCATGAAATTAATATTGTAAAATCAAGTCTTGTATAAACTTTACGTGTTTTCGAGTTTTGGTATTTGATACAGAATATCGTTGATTAGTAGATTCGAATATAATATGTATAGTAGAACCTATAAATAGTAATATACTTTGATCTCATGAGAACCTGTTTTACATATCGGTGAACTAAATAGATTTGATTTGAACTAGATTACCACGGATTAAAAATAGAAACTCTTTTTCTCTTTGCATTTTCTTTTTGCGTTATGAATCTAAGTCCACTCCGTAACATTTTACTCGCTTCGAATTAATTAAAAGAAATACGAGTTTCAAACTAATAATAAGCAATTGCAGTTACAAAACAAACACGATGATTAGACATAATAGGATGAATAAACAGAAGCGGTAATTTTATATAATTCGCGCGATGAGATGCAGGAAATCTCATGGATGGAAAAATCATGGAAGAAACTTTAATTGGCACTTGCAGTACGGATTAGCGGGTAATTAACAGTCACCGTTTGTCGCCCGCCATGCGTACGCGTACGTCGCGTTCGCGTACGCGGCCACAATGACTTAGCTAATTGGTTGATTGCGACGCGCTAATTTGCACGGTCGTAAATCGCGGACATGCAATGTACGGACGTATGTACATGTGCAAGCAGACGCTAACGGCGCACAAATGTAGCAGAAACGATGCAGTTTTTCAAACTGCTTTAGCGAGGGAAACGACAGTGAATGCATTTGCACTCTCCAAGATTCTGCACGTTCACACCACATCGTTGACGCACAGCTAAGGAGCAAAGCAAATTTACTTAGACTTTTTCGTAACTTACGGATTAAAATTTTTTGGTTGAGCCAAAGATTGATGTTAAATATAAAATAAGTTTTTGTTACTTGCATTACTTTGAAACTTCATTTTCCGACAAAGCGTATTTTCAACATACGAAAAATAATAAAGGATTGTCTTATATTTATTTAAAATTAAAAAAAACATAATGAAAACTAATATAGGTACACGATTTTATTGGTTCTATTAGCAACATAATATCTCTCTGCGTTCCATGCGAGATTAATCACTAGTTAGAACCTTGCAATTCGCTCTATCATTTCTAATCGAGCGTGACGTATCTAATTGAACATTCATGATATTGTCAAGGCGCGCGGAACAGTCGATGGAGAGAAATAAATGGGCGTTCGCGAGATCGAACTCGCGGTAAATTAAGTAACGTCGATGCGATGCAAGTTACCACTCGTTTCGCGATGGAATCGCGTTAAAACACGTTCTCGTCGATGTTTATTACGACGTACACTTGCGACACATAAACCAGCTATCGTTCATTAATCCGCGCCGAGAATAACTTCAAGATAAGCATACAAAGTGGTCGTGGTATACAGTCGATGATTTGTATAATTTTGCTGAAAACAATTTGCTGTATGACATTTATAAATTTGTGCTAATTAAAGATTTGCGTGTTCTCGACATTTTCATTTGCATATTGTCATTTAAAGCTATTATATTGTCAATCAAAATTACTCTGCTATGTAATTGACATTAAAGTGATAACATTATTCCCTTGCAATTATCTTGCATGTATATGGAATAAAAAAATTTCTATAAAGAGTATATATACACAGAAAAAAATTTTGTTGAAATATCTAAAATTTAGCTAGATAGATTTGAAAATTATTTTGTTAAACTCAAAATAATTATGAAAAACGCTCAATTATGACCGATACTGCAAAAAGTTTTAGTTTTCTAGTAATTTTTAGCTGTACATCCTATATAATTATTTTGATTGTTTAATAAAATGATTTTTAAATTCTCTCTCTCTCTATAATTTTCACAATGTTAATATTAACATCAAAATGAAGATTTAACACCACGCATTTTAAATTCACATTACACGCTGTTGATATAAATAGGGATTTTAAATCTATATCATATTATAATAATATTATTATTAATATTATTAATATTATATAATAATATTATTATTAATACATGATAAAAATTATAGCCATGATAAAATGGCTTAAACTTAGTATCTACTTATATTTTGCAGAACATAGAGTGTAGATACTTCAGCAAAAATTGTTCTTTTCATGTGTGAGTGTGTAATAGAATTAATGCCATTGATTTCTGTAATGCAATTATGTTATAGAATATTTTTTGTAAATTATAATTGATCTATCCTGTAGAAAAAAAATTACATTAAAAGTTGCAATTAACTATTATATATATATATATATCTGTGTGTTCCTTACGTTAATTTCATTATTTTTGCAAAATGAAGTTAGCTCTCATCAATCGGTGCAGAGTAAATGGTGCTAAAAATAAAAAAATCAGCATGATCGATACATAGATGCGTGATCTTGCGGATGTATTTACCCGTTCGATCAAGCTAAAGAATTTAATGTGCCTTATCATATAAGGAAAGAATACGAGAGAGCGAGCGCTTAGAGAGCGACTCCCGATTCCTCGGCATGCGATAAAATTATAGTATTTACGTGAATTAGATTTCGGTTTCGGTAATTTTCAGTTAATAACGACGAGGCGAATTGGCCGGCGAGTGAACGCTAAGTGCGGCCTCAGGCTCTATTAATGCTATTATAATGTAAAAGGCTACCTACACGTTCCTTTCTTTCTCTCTCTCTTTCTCTTTCTCTTTCTCTCTCTCTCTCTCTCTCTTTCGCTCTCTCTCTTTTTTTTCTAACTTCATGTCTCTTTTTCTTTCCTTCTTTCTCTCTTTCTCTACCTTCTCTCTTTGCGCGTCGATGAACTCGTAGTTGCACACATCATGAGTATACGAACAAAAAGGAAAATCCGGTGAGGTTTAGGCCCGTTGTATATTATCGGCATTACGTCGAGGCTACCTGCATTATAAGCTCATTTCCGATAAATTGACTCGATTAAAAACTGCCGCTTAAGAACCGCGTAAACCACTTCGATCCTTTCCTCCTCCATCCCGCGCCCGTCTTTTCGACCCTCGCTTTCTATCGAACTGCCCGCTTCTAGAAATTTACTCAATCGGCTGCCGTTTTCTCTAAAGACTTCACATATGAGCATATATCGAAGTACGTAAGAGCTATGTTTCACCGATATGCGCGAAACGTGACGGGGATACTCACAGTCATTGCAAATTAAATTTCTTGCAAGATTTAAAATGATGTAACTATAGTATCTAGACAAATAGAAAAGAAAGCAATAATTCGAGAATAAATAAATACAATTTAAATATCATATATAAAAAGATATTTTAATATTATTTAATTTTATGATTTAGAGAAGTATATTTGAACTGTTAATATATTTGTATTTACGCGTTTCGTAATAATTCTCTGTTTAATCAAGAAAATATATTGCAAAATTATTCTCTTAAAAAATTATCAATAATTTAATTTAAGTTAATATTAATTGTTCAATGTGACTGTCTTTAATATTTTATCCTAGCAATTATTAGTCTTTTCATTCATGTATTAATTAATACTTACTTTGTAATCCGGCTTCAAAACCACTGGTTGACGGATATTTATTGCCAACGATTCCGTTACAAGTTTACAAGCAATATCGAACGCCGTTACACGATGGCGAGATTGCGATCATGCCAAGGTGCGGGCTCGTAGAAATCATTAATTCCTACGAGGTGAAGCCGCGGTGAAAGGAGTGATACCTCTGCCGCACGCGCGCGTATGTCAACGTTTACATCTAAAATTTATTTATTTTAACTCGCCTCTTTTTGATATACATATGTGATAATAAATCATACGTACATCCTTATATTTTCTATCTCGTCATATTGCCTTATGTATTTAAAATTGATATTCATTAATTTTAATATTATATTAAGTAAACATCATGTATCATTACTATAGAAAATTAATTAACTCAGCTTTATAAAAAAAGGAGGAAAAACCTGATTTAAACACTGACAACTTCGATGTATACATGTAAGATTATTTAAAATCATTAGGTCTAGCTATAAATTTTTTTTATTAATAATAGTGATATCATTTCTATTTGAGAAAAAACTTTTACGCATCCTTTTTCAATGCAATGACTTCATTTAAATTGTTTATACTATATATGCAATCATGTAATGACGGATGACATTGATATCGAATGAATAACAATTTTTTCATTTACCGCAAAAGCCTCACTCTGCGCGTGTGTTGAATTATTCTTTTTCTAATGATTTTTTTAATCGTTGCAACATGCGTCGATTAACTGCGGCAGATTTGCAAGATACAGAGAGGAAGCACGCGATTAAAAGGATTGTTTGAATATGAACAAGAGCTCGAGAGAAGCGACAGTATCGTATTTATATCATATTTTGTTCAATTGATAATCTGCATAATATGTATTTCTTTCATTTTTTTTTAAAAGGATACTTGCACATAACTTATATCAGCATGATTTTTTTAGCATTCACAAAGACGTTCTCGAGATAACAAATATGGTTTACACGCAGATTTATTTCGGATGTATTTAAATTATTCAAATGTAATGCAATCTATTTTTTATACAGTTAGATTTTAATCTTTGCATTAAAATATTCTATTCTCATTGTTGAAAAAATCTTATTACGCAAGAAGTATTTTTATTTGTATTAATTTTTTAATGTAATGTATACGATATAATTTTTTAACTCCATTAAAAAATTTTCATTAAACAAAAAAATTTTTATTAGATTAAATTTAATTTCAATACTATTTACGAATTGAAATAACGAATTAAAATAATTTTAATAAGATACTTTTATAATTATAAAAAAAAATACGAGTAATACTTGTGAAAAATATATTTTTTCTTGATGTGACAACAATTAACCGATTATATTATATTGATACATCTTTCTTATATTGATTATAAAAAAAATACTTGGCATGCCAGAACGAAAAATCATTCTAATTTTTATTTAGAGACGTAAAACTTTTTACGGACTAACAGCCATGTTAAAGGTTAGCCTAATTATTACAACGGTAAATCTGTCCATGAAGGCGGAAATTTGAAGCGCGGAAATTCCAAATCCCGAGATAGTTTATAATTTATGGTCGGTGCATCGAGTAAGCCGTCGTTTAAATCCATTCCTAGCGGAAACTAGACCGCAACGATTTCCCTGACCATTCGTGGAATCTGATCATTGCTGATAATAAGTTGTGGTCGCCGCTTCACGTCACAACTGATGAATCGTTTCACACTATAACACGTTCGCATTTCAGTCGCGAGCAGACGGCCTTAACGAGAGCATAGTTTTTTCCTATTCATCCTAAGTATCAATCGATTCATCAATGATATAGATATATATCTTGGGTCTCTATAAATTTTTATCTTACAGATTCTTATAAGGCCTGATTTTTCATAATCTCATTAACTTGTAGTTAAATTTAATCTGATGATAATGTAAAAATTGTATTTTTCTATCTATGATTAATCATTAAACTGATACTCTTTTATAATGAATAACTCAAAGTTACCATTACAAAATTACTAAACTAGTGATTTTGTAATGGTAAAGTGATTAATCATAGAAGCTAGAAAAAATTTTTATATATTTAAATTTTTATATTATCAAGTCAGATGATGTTTACATCACAAGTTAATGAAAAATCAGATTTTAGATTATACTTTAAACAATTGTTATGATATTGGAGTATTATAACATTTATAATAATATATGTACAAAGTCAAAGATTTAAAACATGTGTAAATGTATGAAATATATGACTAATATCTGTAATTTCAACAAAATCTGTAAAATTCTTCATATGTGCGAATTATAATTTTACAGATAGAACTTTAATAATCAATGATGTTATTTCCAATCTTATCATTACTTAATGATATTGTTTTTATTTTTATTTCTGCAATATCATCTGAAAGCATTCAAAATTAGCTATTTTGCACATATAAATAGTTTACTGCAATTTTTTTTATAAAACAGACGAATCGCAATGATTATCACGGTGGGTATAAAATTTAGACTAAAAAAAGGTTAAAATCCTAATATAATTTATAAAAAATTATAATCTAAGTTATATTACCATTTGTTATATTACTATTTATTACCATAAATCTCATAAATAATAACCTTAAATTTTATTCATGAAGTAAATTTAAATTTACCAAAATTATGCTGGACTCCGTGATCCGAGCAGTTTATACAATACCCGAATTGTGATGTCCGTAATTATATTTGTGTTAGTACACTGAAAAACTCATTTAGTTGAATCAACCAAGAATTTGCCCATATCCAAACAAAGAAATTAATTGATGTAATAAAATAATTTAATTGAAGCAAAGCATTTGATTATTGTAACATTTCACTTGTTTCTAATAAATATTGACATCTGATTGTCATAACAACTTAATAGCTTCAATTAAATTATTTTATTGCATCAATCAAAGATTTGTTTGCCCATATTCAAACAAAAAATTAATTGATTCAACTAAATGAGTTTCTTAGTGTATAAATGACAAAATTATACCTATGTTATTGTTCAAGAGTAACATAATTATTTGTCTATGCAGATCATTCGTCGCGAGGAGGCAGCGAGCAGGCCGTCCCGCAGACGAGTCCTGCGAGCAGCACGAGCAACTCGAGTCAGGTGACTCAGGTGAGCCAGCAGTCTCACCCGCAGTCTCACCAGCAATCGGTGCCGGCGTCAACGACGACGACGACAACACCTCAGTCCACTCAAATGGGTATCTCTACCGAGGAGGTAAGACCCGAAGAAGAGGGCACCCACTCAAGAGCGGCACCAACCAGCCCCGAAAGCGAAGCGGAGGCCGATGACTTTACGCCCAAGAGAAAGCAACGTCGCTACAGAACGACTTTTACTAGCTTTCAGTTGGAAGAGCTTGAAAAGGCTTTCTCTAGGACGCATTATCCGGATGTGTTTACGAGGTGAGTCGACTGACCATCAAGCAATGGTCTAATAATCTCGAGCTTTATCTTAACTCAAATGGCTGGGGTGAGTTCATTTAGATGGAATTTTATTTGGAATTAAAAAAGTTGGTATGCAAAGAATATAGGCGTCGTGATTTTAGAAAATCAAAATTTCTCCTAAATTAAACACATATATTGTAAGAATAATACTGCAAATATCAATCTTATATATAGATATACAATTTTGCTAAAGTATTTAAAAATTTAACTAGATGATACAGATTTGAAAATAATTTTATTGGGTCATCAAAATAATATCATGTAAAACACTTAAATATTAAAAATAATGTTAAAAAGTTTTGACATTCTAGCAACCCGTTTGAACGTTCTATAATTATTTAGATAATCCAAATAAAATATTTTCAGATCTATATTTAACTTTTTAGATAAAAGTTAAATAGATCTGAAAATATTCTTCAATATTTCAATAAAATCGTTTTTTCCTTGTACAATATACAGCCACAATTAAAACACACCAAATAAATAGTGACATAGAATAACATAAAATAATTCTCTATGTCAGAATAAAAAAATATTTTAAAACTTTTTTATTATATACATTTAGCATCAAAAATATATGTGCTCGCTGTGGAATATTAATAGATGGTAACTAATTTAGCATTAGATTAGTAATCATTTAAAACTAAAACTCTATTTAAAAGTAAAGAAAAGCTGAGCTTTTCGATCTCGAATTAGTTTTTATTTTATTTTTTCATGGATACTCCATGTAAATCCTAAATAATGTAACGAAAAATGTTTTATTTTTATATTTTTATAATTATTTTTATTTTGTTTTTATTAGGATTCTTTGAATGTTACTACACAAGAAATGCGCGAAATTAGAAAACGTGAGACTAATGCATTTGAACGAAGATCAATTATTACAAAGCTATTTAGAGTTGCGATCTGTCTTTCGAAGACAACCCTAGACGACTAAGAGCTTATGGTATATCTCGGTGACGGGATAGGAAGCTCGTGTACCTCCCATGGATCCAGACGATAGGCAAGGTGTCTAGTCGCATTTATCAGGCTTTAGGGTCCACGTTCGGAAGAGTAACGGAATTTAGATACAATATAGAGACCGATTCGGCTGCCACCCAAATATTTTGTTGTCTGGCTCCTGTGCACTCTCCTGGCTATTGCCGATAACGTTGTTACTTACCAAAATTCTTTTTCAAAAAATGGTCTCCGCCGCAAGATATTTACGATGGGTGCACAGGTAGTCCTTGAGCATGGTTATAAAAGAAATCTGGTTATCCTAAGTGTATATATTACCTGAGACAGTCTCGAAATAGTGATGACCGGGTGACGGCTGGAGACAACGAGTAGGTATATAAGCATATCGTGTTTTAAAAAGGTATACTTAATGCATGTTAACGCAGAACCTTAAATACACTAAAGTCTTAAATCTGGAAAATAATCGAAAGTCTTAAAAAAAAATAATCTTAGTGTTCAGGCTCTAGCTTAGACTCCAGGAATGACTAATCTAACCTTCAATTGGTAGCAGTTTGGAGCAAAAAAAGCAATTACTTGTCGGGTGCAACAATCGATAAGATTAATATATATCTTTTACTATAATTATCATAATTTTTTATCAGATTTTTGTGTCTCTAACAAATTTTGAGACTAAAGAATTTGGGAAATATCAAATTAATATTAAGAATATAAGATAATTACTATTTACTTAATAATATGGAACGTTCATTTAAATGTATTTCTTCTAGTTTGCTGTTGTTATTTTACACATTCAAAATAATTTTGACATAAAAATATATACTTTATAGTACGTATTTTAGAAAAAGAAGAACGAAATTAAAGTTAACTCGAAAGTTTTGAAAACAAAACCCTTCGAAGCGCTTTTAAAACGTAGTTTTGAATAATGATGTCTGTTTCCTTCTTTAATCTGAATCCATGGTAGAATCTAAAATAAATCACCTATCCATCCATGCAAGTTTGCTAAATCCGCGAGTGTAAATTCGTGGAACGATACATCGATCATCGGGCCTTCCTGCAGCCAGACTGACGATCCTCATGCAAATTCCCATCTGTAGACGCGGAACGACGGTTTTGCATTATTAAGTCCCCTGCACACCCGGGTCCAGTTACATACGTACAGTATATCGTGCCGCCATTGGGCTGCGGCGCAATCTATCTGGGTAGCTTTTTCTTTCTTCTTGTTCTTTTTTTACTGTCTTCCTCCGCGCCGTGGAACACCCGGTAGGTAACTAATAGCGGTGTAATCGCTCGTAATAGGTCCGGTCCTGCGGCCACGGTATGGGTTCTCGTAATTAACGAAGATGGTAGGGAGTATGCAGAGAGAGGTGAAGCAGGTAGAGTGTCCGTGGTGTACGGTCAGGGCTGGAGATGTATTCGCGAGTATGGCGAGACAAGCTGCACATTCATGCACGCGTGAAACTGCGCCGAAGATAGCCTTAACGAGCTAAAATACAAATCCCCTTCGTTTATCTAGCAAAATTAGAACTGAACCTCTCAGAAGAGGAGAACAAGGCGATTCCGAACGAGTTTTCCGTGTAATGAAAAAAATATTTTTAGAATAGATTTTTAGAAGAAAATTAATTGAAATTTCTAATCTGTGATGAACAGTATTGTGAAAAATACTTTAAAAGATACTTAATCTTTGTAGTTATGATTTAAAAATTAGTGTGTCAATTTTTAGGAAATCAATTTCAATTGTACGAAAAAATTAATAAATAAGAAAAGCACAGACAACTTTTTGACTGTGAATTTGAAAGAGGCGAGAATTATTATTTTGTTGCTCGTTAAAATAGTACGCACTTAAAAGCAATAAAGTTTCGTAATTTAATAGCATTGCGAGTACTGACACCTGTCGGATTTTCAATCACCCAATGTATTATTTTCGTAATAAATATGTACTTCCTTATAAAGCCGACACCTATTTATTTATAGCCATAAAAATTCCTTTTATTCTTAAGAAAACAACCGTAATTAACTTGATTGGTTTCTAATAACATTCGTCGCCCGTATTAATTTATTCCTTGTCCACTTATACGGGCTTCCTGCCTACGGAAAATTGCTCGACGTTTTCTGCTGTTAGGATAAATTGATCCCCCGTTTCTTCCGCTATTTCGCCGTGTGGTAATATTAATTTCGCGCTAATTGGATTTTATGGTCGCTTAGTTTTATTGACTAGCCTGACGAGAACGAGCGGCAGAGAGAAAGAAAGAGGGAAAGAGAAGAAAGTAAAGTCGTGGAACATGACGCATATTCATTAAGCGTGCCTTTACATATAAGGGCAGACATGCGATTGGGACCTATCGAAATATATGTATATCGATGAGATCCTAAAGAAGATGCTAGTACGGCCTTAACTTCCTGGACGTCATGAATGAAAATTCATTCGCCAATAAAAGACACGTGTTCCCGCACGGCGGCGAACCATGTACATCGAATTGGATATCGATAAACATTTCTCTTATATTCATCGTTTATTTTTCGATCAGCAAATCGGTCCGAGAGTAATCGAGCGAGCTCTCTTTTGGATCCTTCATGATTTTAACTTTTGTAGACATTCTCTCACCCATAGAATAGAATGCTTTTTTATATTTTCATATTTTTACTTATCTATTTCTTTTTACTATTTCATATCATTTCTTTTTACTATTTCATTAATAAAAATTCTTCTTTGTGTTATTAATCTCTTCTCTCCTAATTATTTTTTATTAATTATAATATATGTTTGTTTCTATTCATATTTTTACTTGCTTTCAATTTTTCCATTTCTCTATTTTTTCGTTACCAAAAGGGCTTTCTTGAGGCCAATTTTGTCCGCGACTGACAAAGATAGACGGAGATAGCCCCGAACAAGCTGTTGATGACAGGACAACATTTTGCGGAATGCCGTTTCCAAATGCGATAACAGATAAGTACGGACTTTTTGCGAGAGCCGCGAATATAAGGCCCGAATGGCATTTGCGAGGGAACGCGCGGATTACCAGATTCGTCCTGTTTATATAGCACTTAAAGCCGGCTTGCCACGTAGGCTCGCAAGAGAGCGTGGCCACTTGCCTTTACGAGCTCTTAAGATCTAATTTAGATTGTAGTGTTGCGGTTCAGGCCCATACTGCTACCGACAACGGCGACGGACTAATCGTTCGACCGTGAGCGGTCCCGACCAGTCCAGATCTGTCTGTGTTGGTTTTAATTTTTTATCCCGGTTGTAAACTCCAGGAGAGAAAAAGAGAGAGAAACGAAGCGCGATTAAAGTGATGAAATCTTGTCGTCTTTTCAAATATTCAGCTACTTATTTTCTCTCTAGTAAATGACATAGCTAATTAATAACCTCATAAATGTTAACACGTATGGAGTGTTTAAATGTGAAATTACTTCCAACGTGGTACTCAGTCAATTTTCATACCAATGTCGATGTGATTGAACAAAATTTAATCAGCGCTTCGCCTTGCTAGCTTCGATTTTTTTAAATATGTGTTCTATAATTATGGTTAGAAATTTGTATGTTAAAGAAAAGTCAAATTATTGCAGTATAATTATTTAAACTTATTTTCTGAATGTCAAGGGATACCTTAGCTAATTATATAACAAAACTCTTTGATGATTTTCCATTTCTTAATTGCTCCGACTAGCCGGGCGCCATTTCGTCCCGCATTCGCTTCGAAAACCTGACTCGGCGGAATATCACGCGCGGCCACCCCCGTCGTGCGCGTTCTCAATCTATCCGCCCAGTGGATCCATAAAATTTATCGTCCGTTCGCGTCGCGTTTCGAGGGATCCACCTGTTCAAAGGGCCGCGCGACGCGCTTCTCGGTAAATCATTCCAAAGGATGCCTTTATATCCGCGGGGTGGGCCGGTGGTGAGTTTAATAAGGATGATTGTTTCCAGTGATCCATGGAACGGAACCAGTTCCACGGAGCGGTCTCTTCTTCTGTTCTCCTCTCCCTCTTCTTCTTTCCATCACGACTCTAGTCCTCCTCTAGTCCCGGACTCTCCGTTGCGTCCAGGACCCACACTCCTCCTGTCATTAATCGACCGACGACGAGTCATGCTCCCGATTAGAAACGCCGCCGACCCGTTATTCGTTTCTCAACAAATAAGATTAGTGCCTTCCGGAGTTAATTAGTGGACGATGTTACCTCGTCCCACGGAAGCGGCATTGGATCTCCGTCACCGTTAAATGACATAAAGTCGATATAAGCCTTCTTTTCATTGTTTTCAGTCGGTCATTGCTTCATTATGAAATTAATAAATTAATAACATGGTGAACCACGGATAAAAATTTATACAAATATCTATATTATACATTATAAAAGTCAATAATAAAAAATTTCTTTTTGTTAAAAAATTCGTAAAAGTTTTTTTCTTTTATTTACAGATAATATTTTGTTATTCCTTTTGAGATAATATATTAATAAAGAGATAAAATTTATAAAAGAATATATTAAGAATATATAAATAACTACAGATATTGCTTTAATATAAATATGCTGTTTATGATTTATTACATCTTATTATTTCGAATTTTTAATTGCTTCATACTTTAATTCTTAAAACAATATTAAAATAATCACGATATCAAAGTAAGAAGTTTCCAAAGTCAAAGTTTCCAAAAATATTCTTAAAATATATACATAATAAATGTTTAAAAAAAAATCTCTTTTTTTATGAAACAATGAAGTGAAAATATTTCTACTTGATCTATGAACTGTGTGCATTTAAGCATTTTATTATTGTCAACGATTCGAGTCTACGCTATTCTGTCTATTCGGATTCCATTCGAAGCGACGAAAAAGATTGTTAGACTGTCTCGGGACTCGTCCCTCCTCGTTCCTCCTCGAAGACGGGCTGCATGGCCGAGCAGGACGAAGGGCTTCGTCTCGCGAAGTGCGAAGGAGATCGAAGAGTACAGGTTTACCGGGGTCCATCCCTCATCCGATTGGCGGTAGTGTGGCCAATCAGTAATTGGCTCTCCACGCCGTACGCGTATTAAGCGCGCATTACGCACGCATTACGCAGCCGGCTACCGGCTTCTCTCTTTCGCCTCGCTCCTCACAAAGGTAGCGGTCACGGCAGGTATGCGCGCACGGTCGCGGATCCTGCTCGAGAATAATGCGAGCGGCAAAAGCCGCTTGTCACCCCTCGTCAGTGCGAATTACTTGTCCGGCCGGCGCGATTCGTTATTAAACATTATCGATACCGCGCATAAGGAGGCGTCTTTCTAGATGACGTATAAGGAAGGCAAGAAGCTTCAGGCGTCGCTTATTATACCGAGGCTCGAATTTCGTCGACGAATTTTGTTATCCTCTCTTTTTTACGTCACATTACAGATAACAATCGTGTGTGCATAAACTCTGTTCAGGATATTTCAATCGTAGGAATGTGTATTTTATTGAACATTTTATCACTTTATGTCATCTTGATTATTTTTTAAGTTTAATTTTGTATTCTTTGCAATATTCCATTTTATTCTTTTTTTCCCTTAAAAATGTATGTGATTATTAAAAAAATTTGCTTAGCTAATTGTATCGAATGTCTATCGAATACTTTCTTTATATTTAATATTGTTAATGTACCTTTTATTTATTCTTTATCTATCTATATTACAATGTGAAAACTTTTATAACGTATAATTTTATAAGAAATATTTACTAAAATGTTGATAATAATCGACATTAATTAAAGACAAAGATGTGACTAATTTTTGTTTCATGATATCAATCATATGCTGATATCGCTATTACTTTGTAAATATAATTAACAAGTCTTTTGTTAGATCTTAAATTTATCAGAGAGTACATCGACTTACGCAAATACAAATTATGTAGAGATAATTACAATATGTGATTTATGTCAAGATAAATAGCAAATTCCAAGACTTGTTTATTCAACGCAACTGTTATGCACATAGACTGTAACGTGTCACACATTTATTGTGTGTTTAGATTATATATATATATATATATAAAACTCGACATTAACTCCTCTTAAAAGTTACACGCAGTAAATAAATTGACTATGTGTGTGCATGATTTGCTTTTATTTTCTTTCGACGAAAATGTTCTATAGAAATTAACAATCTCGGAATATAAAAATTATAAAAGACTAATTTAACGACACAAAATGTTTTTACAATCAATAATTTTTAAAAATACTTTAAAAAATACGTGTATTGATAAAATTAGTATGACCTAACTTATCAATTAAGTTTAAGCAATTACCATTAATTTCAGAGAATCATTTAATATTTTATTCATCGTGTTATGAAAGAAATATTTTACGCAAAATTTAAATTGGAAAGAAACGTATCGCCTAAGGTGATTAAAAAATATTTCATCATTCAAACTGTCTCGGATGTGCCATGGCAAAACAATTACATCTTGTCATTAATAATAACTTAATGACAGCAGAATAATACCCAGTAACTCGCCATTAATCTGGAGAGAAGATAGAAGTAAAACCGGGGAACTCAACTTGGACCTAACTCCCGGAAAAAAAAACGTGTATAAAGCCTGCAGGCCGATTGGCGATCATGAGAAACGATTGCTTAGTATATAACGAGAATAATGAAAAAGGAAGAAAAAGGACAATAATGCCGTGGTTTCCTCTCGAATACATTTCTATGAATCGATTAATCACATAGCAAATTGTGCCCACAATTATTTATAGTGATTAATAATACTCACATAGATGTGATTATACCAAAAACGCCTTTGGTATTTTTAATTCTTTTGAAATGATCATGTTATATTCGCAATATAAAAGATTTTCTAATAGTTAAATTACCTTTAAAAAAAAATAAGACTAAAATAGAACTGCAGGTTTTTATTACCAACTCTGTGCAAAATTCTGCGAATTCAGATTTCTGTAAATTCAATGCTTCCATGCCGCGCGTGTTAAACAATAATAATTGTGATTGCGCCACGAGTGAGACAATCACGGCCGCCACATCGCGGTAACTGGCGGCTGCTCCGACCTCCCGGGTTAATTAGATAATGTAATTGTGCGGTAATTACTCAAATTACTCGCGCGCCAAGCCTCTTGCTCATACCAGCAATGTCATTCACGCACCCGCGCGCATTCTCTGTCTCTTCTGTCTCGTTCACTCTTTTCCCCAGCGACCTGTCTTTTTTCGCCATCTCAATTCGATTCTCTCGTATTTTCTCATAACGATAATGTAATCATCTCCGTAATACTCAAGATATGTATTTGAGATGCGAATCGTATGCAACTGTGGTCACCACACTACAGCACATGGATCGAATGAGAAAAAATCGATTTTAAATTGCATGGAAGCGAGAATTACACGGTAATTTATTGATACGAGATCGAATTATATAATATTATATAATAACAAAAGAAGAGAATAATTTATTTACAGGTATTAGAAAGTTAATAAAGATAAATAATACTATAAATTGTACGCAATATGTATGTATATATATATATATATATATATATATATATATATATATATATATATTATATATATATATTATTATATATATTATNTATATATATA
>NW_012130082.1:1960272-1971784 GCF_000143395.1 Atta cephalotes
ATATATAATATATATATATATATATATATATATATATATATATATATATATATATATATATATATATATATATATATATGTGTATTACCTTGGACTATAAAATTTTTTTTCAATATTATTAAAAACAATTTCTCTCTCTAATATTACAGAACAAAAATTTATGGAATATATGTCGATTCTTTTTTTAAATAATCTTTTAAATAATATGTTTTCCACAAAAGAAAATTAATTAACCTTCACACGCATTAAACGTGTGATTGCGAGTCGTGATTAATCACTATCATTTCGTCATCGAATTAAATTCCAAGCGCATTAAATTCAAATGTTGACGCAAACGATGCGAATAAATAAGCGCGCAAACACGATTAAACGTAAGTTAAGTAAATTATCTTCCTTCGTCCGTGACTTCTGACGAAGCGCGGTTGCAGCGAAGGACTTCTCGCGCCGAGCCAGGAGCAAATAAGAACGGCAGGATGCCGCGATGGGAGTAGCAAAGGAAGAGAAGGCAGAGACAGAGAAAGAAAGGGAAAGGGAGTGAGAAGGAAAAACTAGACGAAGAAGATGACGAAGAAACTTGCCTTTAATCCACTTAGCGGCCTCTTTTGATGCCAGCCGTGGGTTCGCGCTATACTAACGTACGATTGCGAAATGGCAAATCCATTCGCACCTCGCAGTCCGATTACTATGACTTCGCAATGTTGCGCAGGACAGGATAGGACAGGAAGGACTTCCTTTCAGCGACGGCAATCGATTCTGAGAATGTATTTTGTTGCGGATTATTTGCGCGAGGCAATTTGTTCGCCAAATCTGTGAAAGTCGATCTCTCGAAGCTTGAAGAACTCGCAATACAGAATCGTACAACCGGATATCAAAAGAATCTATGATTATTATCGTTGATGCAATTAATCGGCGATTAGTCATGTTCTATTTTTCAACGCGTGTGAACGTAGCGGCTATACATTAATTATAAATCAGGTGTGTTCCATAATGAGAAAGAATCATGTTTTCTGTCATATATGTAATGTCTTACGTATATAGTATAGCAATATATTAATTCTTTTCTTCCTGATGTCATTTTAGCTATACATATCTATCTTGTTTTGTATAAACAGTAATCAATAATACTAATCAGTAATAATAATAAATTACAATTTAAATTTTCTTATTATATTATTTCTATGATTCTGACAAATATGAGATTAATTTCTCTTAAAAATGTCATAAAAAATGTCAAGACTAATAAGCTCTGAGTTTCAAAATTGAGAATGTACAACGCAAGATCTCGTTAGCTTCATCTAATAAATGCCTTTTACATTGGTGGAATTTATGGATTAATCACAAAGGAATTTCAGATTGAATACTAGGACATGTAACGGAGACTTTGCTGATCTTTGCACGAGGTTTTCATCATGATCTCATATTTCCCATTAAGTCGCGAATGCGCGACTAATCTTTTGCGTACGTGCCCGTCAGAAGCGACTTTTCCGAAGCTCGCGCATTTCCCATGGCAAGGACACACCGTGGACGAGGGAGTTAGGAGAGGGACACGTAATAATAATGATACGCGAATCGAGGGTAACTGAGAGTCTCGGTGAACGGCGGGTGTAATTAGGGACCCCCGTCTAACCGCGAAATTTCGTGATCTTATTAAATCCAGAAGGACGTTGGCGAACGCGTCTCGAGAAAGAGAGAGAAAGAAAAAGGGAAAGGCTAAATTATTATTACTCGCAGGCCCCAAGGTGCCTGAGCCTCGTCCACTTCTTTGATGGTGTGCGTTTTGTCCGCGCTCGCACACCCGTGCATGTAATGCACATATCTATAAAGATTATATCGTGCTCGAGTGGCCAGAAGTGACGCAAAGATTACGAGATAGATAAAACATTTGAATTGTTAAGGCGGAACAACGATATAAACCACTTTCCTCATCCTCGAAGGCACAATACAAGTTTATGAAAGCGTCTAATATGAAATCTCCAACTGTTCTATTGTAGTACTTTTCTTTATGATTCTATATTTTATACTTCTTACTGGAAAAAAATAAAATATAGAATTTTATGTCACTTAAAATAGCCGTATAGGAAGTTTCTGACATTATCAAATATCTAAACTGTGACTAGTAGAATATATATTGTAGTCTTGATTCATTCATTTTTGTGAATCATACAGATAATCAGACATAACGGGCAGAGAGAGAGAGAGAGAGAGAGATCACGTACTATACGTAATTTTATCGTTCACAGCGTAAGCCTGTTTTTCGTGAGAAGCAGCTGATAGGCGCGCTTTCATACTCGGCGTTTCATTGAAAACGAAGCTGAGCCGCCTGGTAGCAGGTACGAATTACCGTCTGCAACTATGTTCACCAGAGTGGTCATTAGCGCACGACAACGGGTAATCAGAGAGTACTGCAGCAGTATACGAACTCGCGTCTTCTAGTTACATTTCCTCCATAAGTCGGTACGCGGGCCATCAAAAATGATTTGACGACGTGAATACGTTTTGCAATTACCGGTCGATACGCGATGAGGATCGTTTTGGATGATTAATCAATGGATAAATTGTTCTATTATTTTGTTAATGATTACCTTCATCGAATAAACTCAATTTGGCGAATTAAATTCTGAGGAAGTTGCTAATTCTCTACTGTTACATTTATAATGTTAAACTGTATCCAATTTCTAACTATTTCTGTAGTCATCACTGCTCCTAAATCTCAATCTGTTTTTAGTTAAATTTCTTGTGTTCATTTTCATTTTCTTGTTTCTCTTTTTTTCTCTTGGAGAGAAAAGTGAAAAGATAAATCGTGCAAAAAATTCAGCAAAAAAGAACAGATTTAATATGTTATTAATTTTACTAACATAATGAAATTAAATAATTTGATTTAAGAAAATGTATTAAACTTGACTTAAATTTTAGTTTATTATTTATATAATGTAAATGCATATAATATGAATATTGTTTATTTATAACCACAGAAATAAACTGATTTACATTTTGACATAGAAATTAAAAATAACAAATTATTATTTAACTCAAGAAATTGATTATTATTATTATTCTTTTAAGATTTAAGTATATTCAGTAATACTCGTGACACCAATAGTTTAATTTTCCAAAACTTTTTAGATTGTATACTTTTATTGTTAGATATAGCTATCTTTATTATCGCAAAACGTTTTACAGAAATTTGCGATTTATTTAGTAACAGTACAACTAAAGTCAATTTGAATACAACAAAAGTAAAGTCCGAAACGATAATTATTAATTATTAGATATAAATTATTTTCTTGTGGTTAATAAAGTAAAAATATATAATAGTAAAATGTATATAATAGTAAAATGTAAAAATAGTATAATAGTAAACTGTGTAAAACACAGTTTTCACACAGTTTTCAAAAATATTAATATAAAATTAAAAACGCGATTTAGATATTTCTCGTACGAGAGATCAATCGGAAGAACGGAAGAATTTCGGCTCGGATGCAACAATCAGATTGGATGAGCATCCGAGCGAACGATGATAAAATTGACGCGACGTGAATTGGACGAATCCGTGGACCACGGCCACAATCTTCGGAAGCGTCCTGAAATCCCTGTAATTTCGGAAGCTACCGTCTGAAGGCTGAAATGCACCTAAACACGAGATCCAAGACGATCGGACGCAAGAGCTTCTGTGCGCGGCATAATCACCGAGATTTCCTCGCGATTTCGTGGAACATCTGGGCAATTTGCCTGCAAGATGAGAGACGCCCGGCGGGGTGTCTCACTGACCGATTCATTCTTTCCTTCTTCTTTCTTTTTCTACCCGCCGCCGGATATACTCGATCGCCGCCATTCGGTTCCTTTAACGCAACAACAGCGAAAATCGCTAATATTTCTGGAATGAATGAATTATCAATGTGCGAGATGAATTATCGACACCCGTCATGATTCACGCCTGCCTCGTAATAATTCCTTCGCGCCTTCAGTTTGCCTCGTTCTCAGTTGAAAAAAATTGAGAATGCGTTCGCATAATTTCCGGTGAAATCATGCAAGCGGCGATTTATACGGGTTATTATCTTTACTGGAAACATCCTGCGAAAGCAATCGCCTAACCAACGTAAATCAACCGAAAGGAATTTAATTATTAAAGTCGATGACTATTAATTTCCTCTGTTTCCTTGAACGTAGTTGTACTACTTTTCTTACAATCTAATCTACATTCTTAACGAATGTATTATAATTATAGGGTACATTTGTAACATACACATCCTTTTGAGCAAAAACAGAAAGTCTTCGTCACTTCATGCTCATGTACAGCGTAACGCTTTGTAATTCCTAATGCATGTTCATGCACTCTTAATAAGTAGCTATATTATCATTTTACAGCTATATTATGATTTTAGATTATAGGTTACAGCATCTATAAATAATATTTTCTATACATAGAAAAATACTTGCTGTATGCAAATAATAATATTTTGAAATACTTGTTTCAAGTATTTCAAAAATTTCAAAAATAAGATAAATGTACCAGTTAATGGACATGAACCAATTGCATAAAACATTTCAAATATTAAATTTTTAATAATATGTACAACTCTAACTCGTTTTAAATTCTAAATTAAATTTTTATAAACAAGTTTATCTAGAATCGTACATATCATTATAAGCTTAATATTTAAAATTTTGAATCACTTTATCCAACGAATTGGATTATATTCACTAATTGTCCACTAATATAATTAGATATTTACTTTATATCCGCAAATCTATCAAAGTTCATTACAAGCATCTTTATTCAAGATAGATTCTGAGTCCTAGTGAGTTTAATACTTCGCAATCATGATTATTAAATTAAAACATATTCAATTTGCTTATTATATAAATTAATGTTCGCTTCTTCAAACAATTTTTATAATAATTTTCAAAAGAAAATAAACTCTTGTTTTCAATAATAATATTTTTCTCACATTTGTAATGAGTAATATTTTAACATTATTATCAAGAATATTCTATGGTAAAAATAATCATTATAATTAAAAGAAAGAAAATAAATTGATAATTTACTTTTCTTAACAATAGAATTATTCCAAATAGTAATAATGTAATTTTCTTACGGACTTTCAACAACAAAAAATTCAAAAAAATCAGGGCGAATGAGAGTCAGCGTAGTTAATACGTAATCTTAAATCTTTATTCCAGAAAATAGAATCTTTATTCCAAAAAATAGTACGTTTTCAGTTCACTTTGGAACCATCCTCAGCAATAGAATTTCAAAATATCAATCCCTTCATGTCCAAGAAAAAATCACCATCAGATTAAGCTCGAACAAAACATGACTCGAACAATACATTTAATATATTTAATAATCTCAATTATATTAAATGTATTAGTCATGTTTCGTTCGAGCTGCGATCAACATGCGTTTTTTAACTTAAAACTCTTTAGTGATTATAAATTTTAATTGATTTTGATTCAATGTCGAGAGGAATTCCTTCTATGTCTTGGGATTATAAAATCAAATCTGCTAATCTGGTGATTTTTGCTGACTCTTATTTGCTCTGATTTTTTTGGATTTTTTATTGTTGAATAGAATTATTATTTTTCTGTGTATTTCTCTCTTAATCAGTAACCTCCGGTGTTTATGCGGTTCGGATTTCTAAACAACAGGACAAGGGGAGACGATTTTATGCGAAGCAAGCGCCGTATGCGTTTGCAGAAAAGTGTCACGTAATATACGTGAGATTATACGCAAACTATCTTCGTGTTATATGCGCCCGCGATGCGAAATTCAATCGAGCGGAAAAGAAACTGGTACAACGTATGACATGATCGACGTTATGTAAAATATCACGAGCTAATAATTATTCGTCATTACCGCTGTATTGGACCGATCAATTAGTTACGGATAATCGTATTCGTAATATGCCGTTGAGAGCGCAGTCACCTATATAAAATGAGATTCTATCTGCTTGCCGGAGCCAAGACGGCGCAGTCGCCACGGATTCTGATCGTCTCGTAATAGATATTAATAGCTTTCGTCACAAGGCTCGTGCAAGTAGCAATCCAATGGAAAATCACACATAATGCGAGATACATAATGCAATTAATCCCCGTGCATCGTTATCGTTGGCTAATCTGCTTCGGATGCAAAACTAATTAAGATAATGAACGCGCGCGTTTTTACGAGATAGACTGACTATTTTGTAGAACGGTTTCCGCGATTTTCTCACGGATATGATACGAGGTCATATTGTAACCGCTATTCCTCAACATTATTAAAAGACAACTAAATGATTTTTTTGTTGAATTAATAATTATTCTTAAGTATAATAATAAATCGTATATTCAAGGGAGATAATAATTACAGTTGCAATTATGTGTATTTACTTCGTTAACTTGCCCAAACGTTTAGACATACATTTGATTACATAAAGTAAGAAAAAAAGAGTAACAAAAGGATGTTATTCATTAAAATATTGTAAAGTTTAACTTCTTGAGAGAGTATGCAATAATAATTCAGTACTAAGTAATAGATTATTATTCAGAAATATTAACAACAATAAAGCAATTAAACAATTAAAGATAATTTTATGTAAAATTATTATCTCTAAGAAGATTAACGATCTAATACAATAATAAATATTATAATGAGAACTTTTTTTAAAATTGAACGTGAATAAATTCAAGTCGAGTTGTTACATCCATCCATTATGAAACAACGCAATGATTCTTCAATAAAATAATTAATTGTTATATAATTATTAAAGAGATAATGCATATATTGTGTACGTATATATCACATCATATTTAGAAAATTATTAAAATTGGCAAATATTATAATTTTATTACCGCTTATAGTAGATACTGTTCGGAACTCGTAATAATTTCTGAACTGACACCGAAGCTCACACTCCGTTAACTCGAGTTTATCTCAATAACAGAATCGGATAATTCGCACGCGCAAATAGGCTCGCGGCTATATGCGGCCTTGGTTCCTTTTTCTTGTGTTAATGATTACCTTCCTTTTTGTTTTTAGGGAGGAGCTCGCCATGAAGATCGGCCTGACGGAGGCACGGATACAGGTCAGTAGAATCTCTTAACGTTGTTTTAAAACGAAATATTAAATAAGATGGCATAGATAAATTATAGACTCATTTCTGATACAGTAATTAAATGCAAGTAATAAAATTTATCTCTCAATATATGTAACATATAATGAGGCACTTTTTTTCTTTGCAAGCTTTAATTTTTTTAATTAATTTTTCAAATGCATGACGTAAGAATCTATTTCATACAGTCTTAGGAATAATTAAAAAGTAGTTAAGAATAAAAACGTATTATAAGTTTATTCAAAAAATGTTCAGATCTATTAAATCGTACATTTGTATGAACGGATAAATAAATGTCTGATGCTCTTTAAAATAATAGCGTGTCAAATTAAAATTGATTAGTTATCTCTAATTATATATATATTGACATATTATGGCGTAACTTCGAAATCATTTGAATAATAAGCAGCTGCGTGCGTCAAAGTTTGTCTGTTTGGAAAAATGAGGCAATAATTGGCGGTAATAACGTGGTTAGGCATCTTCTTTGGCGCGAAAGCGAAAATATCGCACGTCTCTTGTGCAACAACAATTATCTCGTATCCTCTGACATTTCGTTTGGATAATAATTTTGAAGCCCGCGAGCGCGCGCAAAGAATTACTTAAGAATTATTTAAGTTCTTCACGCGGTCACGTATCCCCATCTGTAATTTGCCTACCCGTATGGCGAAATGCGATACCCTTCGAGTAACATATACAAATCGCCGATCATGAGTCTTTAATTATTTGCTCAACCCTTTTCAAAATGCCCGTTATTACTAAAAAATTGGACATGCGATTGTCTATTGGAACATTTAAACGATTACTGCGCTCATTGTTACTGAAAAATTTCTGATCTTGAATTTAATTATCTATCGGAATATTTATGAAACATTTACGTCACGGAAAAAATACATATATAGCGTGATATATATGAATAAATAATTATTTATAGCAAACATATAATCTGATGTTATTATGCTTTGTATATCAATAATTTAATTCTAAACGTTGACGTCAGTAAATATTAAATATTTATAATCAACATAATTATTCATTAATTATTAAATTTATAAAAAGGAGAACTCATCAGCAACAATGTTATTGCATGAAATGAATTACAACAGATATCAATAGTGTATATCGAATGTAATAATCTTCTTGATATTCGACATTATTATATATATTTATTACTAATACTATTTACTTATTACGAATTACGAATACTATTGTAAACTGATTATTAAAGACATTCGCAATTAATCAATGTTAGAAACACGGATATATCATCCGCTATTAAACTTTAATAATATTTTTTCTTATATTTGAACGATAATCATACGATCCGAATACATTTGAATATTTAAATATTTAACATTAAATATTGATCACTTCTTATCCATTTTTATTACATCTGATTAAGTTCTACTAGATATTTTAATGTTTTATTTTTTTTTTACGTATAATTATTATCATATGAAAACTCGAGAACTATATAAAAAAATGAAACATTGCAGTAAACATTACACAGAACACAATCAATGTATGTAAATAAATTTATATTATAATGTTTTATAAGTTTATGATATAATCTTTCAAAATAATTAGAAAAATTAATGTGAATTTTGCAACGCTTCCTTAATAAATTGATTATATAATAGCTTGTTATATCAAATTGAAATATATTATACGCTATTGTTAAAATATTTAAAATATTATAAATTGCATACAACAAGTTCATCCTACAGTCTTCGAAGAAATATCATCCGAAATTCAACATTGGATGAAAAGTGTTTGACTACGTTAATTGGAATTCTAGAGAGTTGCCTAAAATAGGCAAATCAGAATTTTCTACTTTATTAATTTTCAACCAGAAATTTTTCTCAATGTAATATTCAATAAAATGTATTTAACAAATTAATTCAATATAAAATGTTTAAATTTATCAAGTAATCTACAATTTCGATATCATGTTAGACATTCATTAGTGATAACATCAAATTTGATTTATGTATTCAATTTTTCTAGATATAACTTGCATTATATGTTTATTCAAAAGGGCGTATGGATACACGTTTTCTGACGACGATGACTTCTTACCGAGGAGAGCGTGTCCCTACGCCATCGTTGCGTGAACAGCTGGCTAATTTAATTGGCTCAATTAGTTTAATTTATTCTTGGTACTTACTTACTCTTTTTTCCTTCCTCCCCTCTACCGCCTTAAGCCCACGCGTATTTTTCTCTCGCTTCGTCCTTTCACTTTCCATCCCTTGCTAGCTCCGGGCACACATACTCGCGCGCCCCTATGCGATTTTCTTGTTATTTCCCTCGCGCATCGCGAGAGCACAATGCCTTTAACATTAAGCTCTTTTCATTATACTTGCAAATCCGTCACCATCCACCATAAATCGCCAATTTACTGACGGCCAGGAATTACTCGCAACGATGCGCACGTGATGAGAACCACTGCTCCGTCCAAGGAATGATACGCCTGCCGTAACTCCGCGCGATGCCGTTAATAATTTTCAGGAATCCCTGAACTCCTGTACAGAGAGAGACCTTGCGCCATTCTCGCTCAACCGGCTCCGAAGCTGCATTCAATCCCTTTTCAATCGTGATAGGTGTCAATTGTCCTCGCGACCATAATAGAACAGAATTATGTGTGTTGGTTTACAAAAACGTTTCGGGGAATTAGACGCACTTATTCAATCGCGATGTCTTTAATCCTTTAGCACGTAGCTGCCTCATAAGAGATATGATATTGAATAATTTCGAAGTCAATATTAAATGTTTGTTATTCACGTTTCAAATTCATTTTTTTTGTTAATTATTTCCGTTCTAAATTTAATATTTACCCATTTTATTATCTCTTTATATTTCAATTGCTGCGCTAGAAAAAGTCTAGCTGTATTAATTGCAATTCTGGTTGAAATTGGACAAATCAGAATTTTCTGGTCGAATCTATTACAATTGAGAGAACCAAAATTTTGATTGAGATAATCAAAATCTTCCGGTCATTTCCAAACACAAATTTTTCAATGTGATATTAAATAATTGCGTAATTGAACTTTTCATGTTTTTTTGTTGAAGGAGAATAATACCGATAAATTCGTTAAATAATTTATTGATGGATATTATAAACTCATTCATAAATTGTATGAGGAACGATTTAAACGAACGCTACAAATTTCTCTCGCCTTAACGCGCGAAAATTAGATTGTCGGGCGATTCAGTCGCTGCTTGTCCATCAGCCGTCATTAATATGCATGACAAATACACCGTTGTGGAGAATGAGGTGCGATTTTTTTTGAACGCTCGAAAAAATTCGTCTGTACGCATCAACGTACAAAAATTAGGATACATGACCTATCATCGGCGATCATTAATAATTCATGAAACACGCAGTATCGTTTGAAGATAAAATGCCTTCTTATTGCAAAGATTTTAAAGATATTGATTCGTATAAGGTGCATTATGTAGTGTAAAACGTACCATAACATTAAATAAAAATAAGTAATAAATAAAAAAGCAAAAAATATTGAATCCAGAATCAGAATCGATAAAGAGAGAGGAATTCTAATGACTTAATTAATTATTTAATATCAGTTAGGCAAACATGAAATAGAAACAATTTAAAAACTATTAAAATACTACTCGCAAAAGACATACTTTAATTACATAAAAGGATAAATTAGATTAAAGAATAATATCTAACCGGATAGTTGCGGATTACCGCTAACTTAATCACGTTGCGGATTCACCAGAAATAGAAATGTGCTGCACCGCGTTTTATCAGCATTTTAACCAAGCTTGGTTAAAATCTAAAATAAAACCTGCTTTATGTATTTTTTTTCGAAGTGAATCGAGTGTTTGTTATTAGATTTAAAAAATACTTCGTTCCACGTTCATTTGAAAATTAAATGCTCGTTTGTGTACATGGAAATATATTTCTGTGATACACGAGAAACGCTAATTCTCGAACAAATTTTCAACTTTCGATTTGACTATCAATCGAACGTACGAGTTTTGTGCACAATTCAATGAATAATGAATCATTCCCGCAGGCTCGTTTGCCAACCAGTCGTTCACATGAATAACAGATTGCTATTAGGCAAAGTGATTATCAGTTGTTGCAATGTCGGCTATTAATTATTTTTACGATCTCCCCGAGTGTGACGAGATAATCGACAAATCGCGAACTTCTGCTACGAGCGAGAAAATACTTGCGCAAACAAAACTGGAATTGCGGATAAAAATATCACACGTTTCGTTCGACATCTGTCTTTTGAGATGTACACGCGAGACGTCACACTTCTCCGAATCGATTTCGCGGTAAATTCGGTGGCCAGCAAACGAAGGAAATAAACCTGTTTGTCACGTATGTTTATATTCACAAGCTAATTCTTTTTACTTTTGAATTCTTCTTTCTTTTGCTTCCTTTTTCT
>NW_012130082.1:1971877-1977647 GCF_000143395.1 Atta cephalotes
CACGAAAAATCCAAAGCACAATGTGAAATGTATTGTCATCAACTGAAAGGTTACAATACTTTTTCCGATGGTTTCGAAATGAAATCTGCTCACCGAACGATTGATTCTCTTACTTACAGCTTACGCTTTCAATTCAGTCACTCTATGAATAAGACTGAATTCCTTCGAAATCCATCGAAAAAAAAATGTTGCAATCTTTTAGTTGACGGGTGTACCTACTCAATTTGAAGTATTATTAAAGAACCGTTCCGGGAAGTCGGGACTTTCAGATTCAAACTCTGGTTAAAGTGATATTTTTCGTAATAAATTATTTATAGGTTTTTAAGATGCTTATTAAAATCATTACTAAAATTGGTGATCAATATAATTTGAGATATTAATATTTTAGCTTTAGTTTGTAATTGTTTCAAGTCCGACAAACCGAATCGCCGCGTAGATTAAAACTAAAAACTATATTTACAAAAATTTACATATTATTAAATAATTAAACACTAACTGAAAAATTCACCGAATTTGACCGAAAGTAAAATTTCATTCTCATTGGTTTAATTTCAAACAATAATTATTAAAGGAATACTCACTTGTCCATATTACAACAGAGCGATATATTATATTATAATTCCTATATATTCCTCATCAATTCGATTCTAGCGTCACATTTAAACAACAATAAAATATTTACTTTTATCTTTTTGCAAAATGATTATCTTTATGAATGATCATTTAAATCATAGAAGTTAATTGATTACGCGGATGATCGATCAAGGGATCATGGAGAACTATTTGCGCCGCTACCTGCTCACTCAAGTGACTGCGTAGGAATGATAACGCGGCGACCTTCTAAGTACACAACAGCGCGCCGCGATGGAAAATATCAAGGTCACATGCCATTGAATTGTTCCTGGAAATATATACCGGGAAAAAGATTTAAAAATTTATTTGTGAGAAATATATTTATTTCGAATATTTAAAAGTATCGGACAAATGAGGGCTCCGCAGTTCATATATTTCTTATAATGCTTAGAGTACGAATGTTTCAGTTCATTTCGAGCCATATATTTATTTCACTGAAATAAATTTTTATTTAAATACGGCGAAATAAAATTTTATTCCTAGCAATAAATAATCTATTTTACTTTTTACAATTAAATGAGATATATTTTATAGAAATGTATGTACATGTTTTGTCATCATAATCAAATTCCAAAACAAACTCCGTCTGAGTTCTTCAATTAAATCGTGATTACAAATCTAATATAACGAGTACTTAACTCATACTTAACTCGTAGGACCTATTTATTAAATAGTATGTCTCAAGATCATTTTCAGTTAAGTTCTTCAATAGATACGCGATTACAAGGACGATTATAAGTTTGAAAAGGTTCGAAGATTCATCCAAAAAAAATTATCTATTATATACATCATATCGAACGCGCGGGAAAAACTTCTTCGTCAGTAAAAGAGAGAAAGAGAAGAAAAGATTGAAGTGGAGAAACAGGAGAAATGAACGTACTCGGCGTTCTTGTAATTAATGCGGCACGATTAAGCACGAAACGAGTAGGTTCCGGCGGCGATGTGGTTACGTTTTGTTTTAAAAGCGGAGAGTCGGAGATGTTTAGCGCCCTGCTGGGGGCAATCCCGTTCGCTGTGGGGGGTCCTGGCACCCGCGACCCCCCTTCCTCACTCAACCCTAACGATGCCAGAAGTCTCTAATCTCCTTGTGTGTCTAGGCGATTCCGAAGCGGGCGGTGGAACACGCGGAACGCGTACATTTGGCTTGGAAGCCTCCACCTCGAACAACAAAAATCGAAATATAAATATGGGAATTGTAATCAATTATTGCGCAATCGTAAATCTCGCGCTTTTAACCGCTCGTAGATTCGCCCTTTGGCAGAATGATTGATTTAAATGATATTGTTGGGAACACTACGTCTAGTTCGAATCATTAAAACCGAGATATTAATTGTACACGCACACGCATGCATATAATATAATTATAATAAAATTGTTTTCTAAAATAAAAATGAGACTTAATATTATATGTAAGAAAAAAATAATTATCATATTTTATTGATACTATATCAAAAAGTTTTTCAATTAAAATGTACTGTAAACAGTTTCTCCAAATATATCACAAATTTTTTTTAAATATTAAAAAAATGTAAAAATCTAAAATAAAAATGAGACTTAATATTATATGTAAGAAAAAAGATGACTATAATATTTTATTGATATTATATCAAAAAGTTTTTCAACTACAAAGAGTCTCTCCAAGTGTATCGCAACATTTTTTTTTAATATGCTGAGGATTGTATCTAAATGTATCTTGAATAGAAACTCATTATTTAAGGGGATGCTAGAGTTACCAACGGAATGTTATTTCATATTTTTCAAACCATTTTGTTTTCCTTATACAGAATAAAAAAATCCTTCTCTTCAAAATAAAAGAAAAAACGCAAATACCTTTAGAAAAGTACAAATCGGTATAAAAATTCTTAAAGAATTGTAAATTACAATTTTCTGTTACCATGTAGGTTTACTTCCTTCACATATATATAAATGAATGCAAGAATATATCCAAACAAAAAATATTTTTCCATATTGAATAATTTATAAGAATATCATGAGACCTTCAAATTATGATTTTGAAGTTTATAAGAGAAATGGCTTAAGAAGTACGATTTGAGTGTATATAACTTCGCATTTATGTGATATATAGGATGTAACAGAGCAAGAAATATACGTAACGTTTTACTTAATGATTTTACTTAATACATGTAATGTTTTAATTAATGTATGTAACGTTTTCTTGATGTACATAATATCTTATTTGGAATTAAAAATCTGTTATTAACTTTTTTAATCTGTTTTATTGACTTTTTTTGAAATTCAGCGGCCATTCCAGCATCCCTTTAATATGTTGCGAATAGAAAAAGATTGAAAAACGCTGTATTATACTGTGATACGCTGTATCATAATATGGTGCAATTAACTTTTGAACATTAATATGTATAAAAGATAAAATTACTAAACGAAAACAAGATTTTAAAATCACTAACAATATCTCAGATAATTCTATTTTTATTTATTGCGCTTTACGATTTCTTTTTCGAGTCGATCGATCGTGTAAGCGATCTCAGATCCGAATATCAGATAGAACAGAATCACAGATAGAGCAAATCGATCGAAATCTTCTTTTCAACAACGAGCTACCAGGATGAGATCCACAAATCTCACGGAACGCGTTCGCAATCGCCGCCGCCGCGTCATCGGTGAGCCAATGATCGGGCCGATCGTCAAATCGCAAAGTCATCCGGGCATATGTCTATCCTCGTCCGCACGATGACGAAGCCGCACCGTGACGAACCGTATTGGGAGTGTCTACATCACTCGGCGGTACTTTTGATTCCTAAATCCGTGATGTTGGAGCAGATCCGAGAGCCGGAATCGCGGCAATGTGGAACGCGCAGTCGTACTATTTCGACACGAGAGTATTGCACGTCGATGGCAAAACGAGGCGAATTTCTCCTCGTATGTGGAAAAAAACGAGCCGTGTAAGGTCTCCTCTGTTACGTGATCTTACAGCCGACGAAGAGAATGAAAAGGAGAAACGTCATTTTCTAATATCTGCGACGCTACATTCCTTCAACGCGACATGTTATTCTTCGATATGAGAGAGAATAAATCAAAAGGTCGAAAATGATGATGAATATAAAAATAAAATACAAATATTAACAAAGTATCTTTTAAGACCGTAATGTAAATACACAACAAATAGGAAATAAATTGTCAAGCTAGATCTTTAATGCTTGAATAATTCCGTGTGAATTTATATATTTGTATCGAATCCTGCAAACGAATTTGCGCCAAATTTAATTTTCAGTCTTAAAACGTAATCGTAACAGAACTAGAGTAGTAATATCATAATTTAAATTAAAATATTTTTTGTAATAAAATTATTTACAGTTTTTGATATGCTTATTTGCCAATTTAATTTTCTGTTAGAATTGCATTTCAAGACTAAAATTTGAAATATAGAAATTTATGTAGAAATGATCAGTTTAATAAAAAAGAAGTCAAATAACAATATTATTTCATCTTATATCCTAATTTGTGTATATGTCTTTACGAATAATTAATGTTACGAGAGATTTATTCGATTTATTTAGAAATCAAAAGGCGAATGGATGCATCAAAAAATATATATCGAATAGTATATTTAGAAGAATGAATCATGCAATAAACACAATGAATTGAAATTCAATCCAGAGTTGAAATGGCAGTCTGAGAGCGAGGAAACTTTGTAGAAGATGAAGAACTGTTCGCGCGATTACCTGACGAGAATTCTCGCTGGAAGTATCTTGAGAGTCGCGCTTCTGAAGCGGTAACATGAAACATCTCCCTTACCGGAAACGATAAAAGACCCGGATAGTTTTCAGGATAGATGGCCGCTTCTCGAAAAGTTCTACTCGAACAATCGACGTAACAAGCCACGCTCGGAATTCGCGGCCGTTATTTACGGAAACAATAGATATACAAAAATCCGGAATTACAGCAGGTGCTCGTGCACGGAGAGATTGGATAAGTTGAATTGTTGTTGTCCTAAGACATTCGTCATTGCGATCAGTCACGAGACACGTCTCCTCTTTCTTTTTCTTGTACGACCTGATATTAAAACGAAATCGGCGATACGTTATTTGCGTTCGGTCGGGACCCGCACGGCATAAAATCGACCCAACAACCAGAGATAGGATGATAGAGGCATGAAAAAGTGACGGAAAAAGGGAAAAGAGAAGAGAGGAAGACACACATTTACGAAAGAGTGAGAAGGAATGAACTTCCACTGAACTGATTAGAGCTCCGGGTCTTTTCGAAGAAGCCTTGCGTTGGAATGGAATGGAATGTGCTGGAACCTGGTGAACGCACATCACGAACAGCGATTCGCATTGATTGTCCAATTTCTATTTACAAGTATTAGAATTCAATCTCCTTAGATTTAATGTCGATATTAAATTTCAACTTGTTCGCAGAGCATTTATATCATAAAATAGAGCAAAGCGTTTTAAATCGTAAAAATAAGTAATGAGGTTATTACATTTGTCATAACTAAAACTACACAATTAGCAAAAAAATAATTAAATAAATAAATGTAAAAAAGTATTTAAGATTTTAATTAGTTAAAAATATTTTAAAAATATTTAAATTCTAAAAAAAGGAGAAACTAAAATTTCATATCAAATAACTATGCACCCGATAATTATTCTTACTTATTCTTGCATTTATATTATTTTTAGTCTAACAGTATATTTACTAGAATTTTTCTTCATTACCGCACAAATAATACAGTAATTGTTCAATTGCAACATTCAATAATTAATTGAATATTGCAGTTGAATAATTACTGTCCTATTTGTGCAGTAATCATGAAGCTAGAAAATTCTTGTATAATCACAGTACTATTATTAATGATTTTCATATACTTGTATTACATCCTCTCCTCTAATAATAATACTTACTCCTAATAATACTTTATTTATAAATTATGTACATTGCGAATTTGACACGCAGTGATACCGATTCCGAGTATCTCGAGTTGCCAGAAACGAAAAATGGGCCAAGGAATCGCTAACCTAACGGTTTTACGACAGCCGATATTTTGTTAATTTTCGAGGAGAAACGTAAAATTCAGGTAGAGAGACAGATGAAAGAAAAGAAAGAGAGAGAGAGAGAGAGAGAGAGAGAGAGAGAGAGAGAGAGAGAGAGAGAGAGA
>NW_012130082.1:1977667-1998350 GCF_000143395.1 Atta cephalotes
GAGAGAGAGAGAGAGGTAGAAGGGAAACGTGAACGGGCAGAGAGCTCTGCCTCGCAGCAGTATTCGGTTTCCTTGGAGCATCGACAGTAATGATACACTGTTCTCTACCTTCCTGAAAAAGAGGAGAATGCGCCACTGTAACCGGAATTCGAACTCTCACAGATCAACAACTTCTAAGGAAGAAAGTACCTATCGAATACCTTTCTGACCCGGAATCGAATGAACGACTTTCTTGAAACTTTTAAAGGGGATCTAAATCTTTACTTCTATTATTTGTCCATTAGGATAATTATAAAAGCAATAAAGATTAAAACTCATAATAAGGAGCCATTTCATAAATATCAAATAAAAATATAATATTAAATATATAACATAAATATTAAAATTATTATAACATAATATTAAATTATTCTTAGAAAAAGCGAAAAAAATGAAAACGAATAGTATTAAATTTTTTTGTTATACAAAAAAATCGGTAAGAAAATTGCAGAATTTCTCGGTTCGCGTTTAATTCTATAAACACTCAGCTGATTACTAGTGGTACTGTTATTATTTGAAATATCGATTCCGGTTGCGTAATGCGAAGGATTCCGAAAGATCTAAACGCAAAAAGAATCCTTCCGGGCTCTACTGTTATCGCGATTTAAGAGCCTTCCACGAACGACACGACGCCTAATCAGACCGCTCGTTCATCATGTGTTTCAGGTCTGGTTCCAGAACCGGCGGGCCAAGTGGCGTAAACAGGAGAAGGTCGGGCCCCAGGCACATCCGTACACTCCGTACCCACCACCGTCGGCGGTCGTGGCGCCGACCTTGCCGAACCCCTTCGCCCACCTGGTCAACTTCCCGCACAGGAAGCCCTTCGACGCCTTTCGCTATCCGCCGTTGGGTCATGGCCCGGTCCTCCCCGGTAGTTATGCCGCTCATCCCTATCATCGGGCCCCACCACCACTGCTGCCGCCCGGCATGCCCCTGCCGTACTCGTCCCCCTTTCAGAATTTGCTGGCGAACATATCTGCAGCGCGGCCAAAGTTGGTACGTGGTTCGCCACCCCCGCCCCCGCCATCTGCCTCCGCGATAGCTCTGTCGCATCCCCCAGTGGCACCCCCACCTCCACCACCACCTACAGCCACCTCGCCGCAGAGTTCACCTACGGGTAGCGTGGGTTTACCGGACATCGACAGGAGGACCAACAGCATCGCCTCGCTAAGACTTAAAGCCCGCGAGTATGAGATGCATCTGGAAATGTTACGTAAGAACGGCGATCTCATAAGTTGAAACATTGCTAATCGAGTGTGGCAGAGCGCGAGTCTGTCCTGAATTGGTTCGGTAGGGATTCATGGATCGATAAATTAGACAGATATTCTTCCACACGGAGAATGTCGGCAGATTGAGTCAAGTGAATGAACTCGTGAAATTCTTAAACATTTAAATCACTGTTTGCCCAATGTGACGTAAGATCTTAATCAAATATCAAAATACTTTGTCGAATATTACAACAAACAGCGATGTTTAATTACTTATGGCGATTTTAGATTGTGTAACGTCGCATTGGTCAGACTATGATTTGAGTATTGTTGATCCATTGATAACCGTGACGAACTTAGAAAAATGTGTGATTGAGTTTCGTGACAAACTGTATGTAGTAAATGCTAGCACGTTTGTTGAGCAGAGCAGATTCTGTATTGGAAAGATGGAATGTGAAAGGGGTGTGATGATTCCGTTTTCCATCAAATAGTCTATCATCAAATTCGTGATATGATTTTAATATGTTTATTTTCTGTATGTTTTGCACGGTAAAAAATATCTCAAGAAAATTGAATAGATGATTGAACAAAATTCTTAGGAATACAATTTAATCAGAATAATTTGAAATTTATAAAAAGTGAAAAAAAAAACTTTAGACTTTAGACTATCCTCTTTTAAAATTGACATTCAAAAATTAATATAAAAATTTATTGCAACGCAATTTTTTTCAATCTTTTTTTGTTTATCACTTGTTGTTATCCATGACATCGTTCTACAACATGAAACAAAAAGGAACAAAAAGGAATGGCGTGAATGAAAGCAAGGAAGAATAAAATTCAACCGTTACTCATATACACCGCACTGTGTATATAGTTTACAGTATTCCGTATGCGAGGGAATTAATTAATAATTAGAACTACGCAAATCGAGAGACTTGCTCGCGCAAGTATACATCGCGCGTGGTACATCATTTGAATCTGTTTCGCAAGCATCGAGAGGTAGATTTCTTAATTAGTTCACATAGGCGGTAATCACATCAGCTTCTATTAAGACTAATATCATACATGTTATACGATGAACAAGGTGTATTAGCATTTTGGTACGGAAAGAAATTTTTCTTTTATGAATTACTCGATCGATTTATTGTAGGACATGTGAGATATTAGACCTAATATCTGATCTACGCTGATTGTTAAATATGCGTGAAATAGATATTAATCTTGGCAGAATCAGTTTGAAATAGTCGGCGAAATAGATTGCGTTAAAATCATTCTTTATTTTGTCAAATAATGTAATAAATGTTAAATTAACAATAAACAAATATATGAATACAATTTGTATATGGTATCTGATGATTAAAAAGTTCAACTCAAAAATTCAACATCATCAAATTCAGAATCATAAAATATTTCGATTTAATATTAAATTTAAAGTATAGATAAAAAACAAAGATTTTGAAACTTAATTCCAAAAAATTCCCATTTTGAAAAAAATTGATTTATAAATATCTACTAGAATAAATTTTTTAAGTTGATATTTATAAAAATATCTCTTAAAACTTTTATAGTTAATTGTCATTCTAAAGAATAAAATCTCACTCTTAAAGATTGAAAATTAAGTCATTCTTTTCTCAAACTGGCTCAATTTTCACTAAATGAGATCTCCAAAGAATTTTGAAAGTACATAATATATTTTTTCATATACGAGATCTGTTTAAAAAGTTCATGAACTTTATTTTTAAAAAATTATAGACTTTACTTACAAACTACTGATTTTTATCCCCTTCAAAGTAGTCTCTATTCGAAGTCTCTACTCCAATGAATACACTTGTCCCAACGATGTTTCCATTGCTAGAAGCAATCCTGAAAGGACTTTTCTAGAATTGATCTAGAATTTCAGTTTTCTCAGCGAATTTTCCAGGATTATTTCTAACAATAGAAACATCATTGGGACAAGTATATTCGTAGAGTAGAGACTACTTTGAAAGGAATAAAGACCAGTAGCTTGTAAGTAAAACCTGTAATTTAAAAAAAAAAGTTTACGGACTTTTTGAACAGATCTATAATTATCTAAACATTTTGTGATTTTTTTTATCTTGAATCTGCTAGGATTAATTAAAAATCGCATAAAGTGTTCTCTTTTTACTAGAAAACGATGATAGGAATTATTCGCGATTCTAAAGTGAGCCTTATCTGAAGATCGAAGTGTCCGTCCATTTGGAGGTTATTCGGCATCGCGACGGAAAGTTGGAATTTTTGAGACTATTAATTAAAATTAGAAAGAAAAAAAAGGCGATCTTGTGAAACATATAGGGAATATTTATATTCCGCTAGATCTCCGCTCCTTCCCGTCGTAATCGCAATAAAACCTCACATAGCGTTCATCAATGCGTGAAACCCAAGATCGTGTAGTTTTATTTACTTTTACATTATGTATATGTTTAAAAGAAAGAAAAGAAAGAAAGAAGAGAGAAATACTATTTATATATATATATATATATATTATATATAAATCTATATACTTTATTTACAATCGAGATATTCTACGATATTGCTATAGATTTTACGATTGTATAAGCATATTTAGCGCGTAAGGCATCTGTAAATAATAGTAACGATCTGCGTGTCATTTTTAATAATACCTTGCAATCACCTGTCCTGTTTGTATAATATACGACACGCATACGTAACTGTACCGGCTACTTTTTGCTGGCATTTTCACTTAAAATTTCCTCGTTGAGGATTCATCTGATTATGAGATCCTTGAAACGTTATCGATCTTGTAATTCGAGCAACAAAAACGTAACAATTGTCAGGCCTGGCATATTGAGAAAAAAAGATGCTAAAAAAACCAGACTTTCCGTCTTTTACGCTAATTGAATTATAATCAGAGTCGAAATCGAGATCGAAAATCTGCATTCCCTATTTCTCAAATTGAACCAGCCACGTATTGTACTTAATCTTAATATTACCTCTTTATCCTTTCTTTATAATGAATAAATGATTACAATAAAAAAACGCATTTTTTTATTAAGCAAACCTTTCATTATCAAAAATCGAAATTTAATAAGCTTGAGTTTTCATTTAGCGACAGTTTCTTTACGATTTTTATTTAATTTAGTGACAGCCTTTTTATGGTTGCATTTGAATCATTAGCAAATATCTATACAAAGAAATTTAAATTAAATATTAGTTCTGAAACAATTGTTTTATTGTTACAATCAAATACTGAAATTATTTATGTGCACCTCTATAGGTTTCAAATATCTAAAAAATATACGGGTTTAATTTTGAGTGCAGCCATCACGCCGCAAGGAGATGCGCGTCGGATAGCGATATTAATTTACGGGCTCGTCAGCTTCCCGAAAAATACCCCATTAACTCGCACATACATTAAATGCTCTTTCTCTTTCGAAAGGCTGCACTCGGGGAGTTCCCCAGAATTGACTTACGACGAGTAATTCGCGGTCAGACACGCCCGACCGACGAGTTATTTAAATATTTTACAGTTTAATGGAGTCCTGGACCATTAACGGGCGTCAGCTAATTAGTAACGTATCCTGACGTGTAACAACGGGCGAGAGTGCTTTCAGGAAGGTCCGCTAACGATCGGTCGATAAATCGAACATTCTGCAGCCGACAAATCGGCTCGTCGATCGAGTCTGACGTGCAGCAACGAATTTAAAACGTTTTTAAGTCTTCTAAGATAAAAGTACACGAATTGATTCTTTTCGATAGCTGATACGAAAGACTTGCTGAAACTTAAAGATGTCGATAGGCATATATGACACATATAGATATTAATATTTATATACTTTAAATAAACTAATACGTATGAAAGTCATGTTCAATATTCTATTTTTATTAAAACAATACAGTTTATTTATTTTATTTCTTATTATTTTTATTGTTATAAACTAAAATTTAAAAAATAGTAACAAAAATCTCTAAATATTTTTGTATAAGTATTTTGTATTCAAAATAACTTATGAAAAGTTTCATAACGATTCACCAATTAGTTACAAAAATTTGAAATAAATAAATATTTTCTTTGTTTACTGGACAACTAATAACTTTCTGCATCGTAATGTAACTTTACATTAATTTTGAATGCATAAAATAGTTACATTAAAAAAATTGAGATTTTTATATTTTATCGTTTATAATACATTTCCATACCTTTAATATTAGAACACAGATTTAAAAAATACTATTTTTTATTGAAATAATTTATGATTTAGATAATAAATAGTCACTAAAAAAGATTTATTGTATTACTTTTAAGTGCGACTTATAATAATCTGTGCGACTTAAATAATTTTTTCATAATTTTTTTATTATTTTGAAATATCTATCAAACATCCTTGACTTCCGCAGATTTTTTCTTCTGGGATTTTAATTCATAGTCAATACTAAAACTACTAACGATACGTGTATCTATTTTTATTATTTTAAAATATATATAATATTTTTAAAAGAAGGATAAAAGAAGAAACTTAATAAATTAATTTAATCACTCAGATATTATAACAAAATCACGAAAAAAGAAAAAGTAAATGAATTAATTTAATCATTTATATATTATAATAAAAATCATAAAAATCTCAGAAAATACGTCGTTATGAATTTGATTAAAAATTACAAACTTCTCTAATTTATTTGGATTGTTTTAATAGTTCTATTAAAGATATGTAAAATCTTTCCGAAAGAAAACGATTTCGAAGAAAATACATCGAAGAAATTATTGTATTTAAACGAGATTTCGACTTTTTCCGCTAAACACGTATGCTCGATTCAGATAAAACTGTATGATAAACTGGAACGTGGACAAACATCGACCGCTATCAATGCTGAACTCGATTATAACTAAACGCGCGGTGGACGGATTTTAATGATATGCCGTGAAACGATAACATACAATCAATTCACATTTCAATTTCCTGGAACCGTTAAAGCACTGAACGAATACCGGCACTTGGTGCTCTCACACGGAATTTTATTGATCGTGATCATAAATTTGTCGGAAAATCACGATATTACAGTGATGGCTGATTGAGGAATAGTATTAGAAATCAGACGTTAATGCTTGGAATTATGCTTTTATCGAGGCTAGTTTGCGAACGTCGTATGTACCCGTTGTATGCGGAACATTATTACATACTTTACGATAATCTTAAATGAGTATCGAACTATACGTTTAAATTATATATTTTAACTGCAGCTACATCGTGTATTATAATTGTAACGGACGCAAGTTCTAAAATATAGAATAAAATAAAAGACTTGTTTAAAAGGATTATTATGTATCTTACAAAATGCTTTTTTTCTCCCTTTTATTATTAAATATAATAGTAACTGAAAAAAGAGTCTGGCACTAACTACCAAATGTTGAACGAAATAATTCCAATCAAATGTTCGATTAATATAACCAAACAATAATTTTATTTTTCTAAATATTTACAGTAAGTATTATCAAACGATTAATTATATTATTATATTTTATAATACTAAATATTTAGAAAAATAAAATTATTTTTAATTATATGTATATTAATCGCATTTGATTGGAATTAATTCACTTAATACTTAATAGTTATTACCAGACTCTTTTTTATCGTGTATATAAATTATTGTTCTACTTCTCACGGATTTTATTATTTTATTTGATAAAATTGATTTTATTTTCCTAGATTTCTTTTTATATTTAAATGATTTATTTATGATCGTATCAGACAAAATTGTACAGTTACTCAGGCATTATCAATTTTGTTATTAGAAAGAATAAGTAATAATTTTCCAAATGCATCTCTGAGAAAAGCTGAGTTACCAGATCATGCGATGCAAAACGATAGCAGCTGCCGGTCGCTAAATTCATTGTGATGTGAACGGTTATTAGATGGCTAGAGTCGGTGTAAAACGTCGCCATAATCACCGGTTACTAACTAACTGGCTGAATCTCCGTCCGCTGCCTCTTTCTACAGTTTTACGCGAGATGCACGCGCATATACGCGATTCACTAATCGCCGCGGGCACCGTCGATACTGTTTACACCGTAGTAATTTGCTAATGGCCAGGTCGACATGATGAATTCGGGATCGAGTTAACTGCGTGGTCTGCATGCCGATCGCGCGGCGGGATCGACAACGCGGTCCGAGTGATCAAGAATCGATCACGCAGGAGGAAGAAGAGACACGCCTCTGCCGATCGATTTTGCCGTTCATCTGCGTATTACCGATCTATTCTGGGCCGTAATTTGCGTCGATTATCCTTTCGTTTACTGTAGCCGCTTATCGCTCGAGCCGCTTTCGATGATAACCGAAGTGATGAAGGCAAGGACCCGTATCTATTTACGTCACGCTTATATGCGTATCCCTTCCAAGTTCATTACTTTAGAAATACAGAATGGAAATACATTCGACTAATGTCCGGAGCCAACTTATAAAAGAAATATGATTTATTCCACTATACGGATGCAGATAGTTATGTGATAAGCAATTAAAAATCTAAACATTTTTTATTAATTATACTTAGAAAAAGTGCAATTAAATAATAAAAGCTCATTTTTTTAATTTACACATTTCAAAAATTTTAATTAACGTTAAATATTAACTTCGAATCAAACAAAAAAAGATTTAGATACAAAAAAAGATTTAGATAGATAGACACAATAATCCACAATGATACTTAGACGAAATTCATAGATATTCGATTTTTCAAAATATCGATAAATATCTAAAATCGATTATATCTTAAATCTTTATTTAAATAAGTTTTTTTTGCTGAAAAACTCATTCAAAAGCTTCACAATTTTTTTCACATTATTTTCACGATTGCGTTTCGATTTAATTTCATCACAATATACTACAAAATACATATTGCGTACGACATCTAAAATGCCAAAGTTCCTTAAAATTATTTTATAATTCCGACAATGAATAATATATGCAATCGTAATAAATTGTATGCGAGTATCGTGCAAGTGCAACAAATTAATCGAATGTATTAGAAAGAAAAGACCTTGAAATATTGGATCCATAAACCATGTGTCATTTATTTTTTATAGAATTTAAAAAATCACCTATTTTCTACTTTATTTGATTATTTTCTACTTTATTTGATTGTTTAAATAATGTATTTAAAAATTAGGAAAAATAGCATGATTCGTTCCATGTTATTGTCTCAATATTCCTCATTCCTTCATAAACTATACAGTAAAAAAAATGTATGTATTTGTGTTGAAAACAGTCCACTCATGTTTATGTTAACAATTGTGTTGAATTTTTTAACATATTCGTTAATTTAACATAATGTGATTATGTTATTTAAAGATTTTTTGTGAAATTGATATTCAATGTTTTTTAGTGTCAAAATGATTGTGTTTATCAATTTATGAGTAAGTAAAGTAATACAAAAATAATGTATTTTAAAGCGTAAATTTTAAGACAAATGAATAAAATCCGTATTAATTTAATATATCACAAATTAATTTTATAGAAAATATGCGGTTCACAGTTTACAAACTGCGATATTATCATTCTTTGTATTTAGTCTCTTACATAATAATATTTGTGTTATTTTCTAATATATTTATTTTGTGTAAAATTAACTCAAAAATTTGAGTGGACCGTTGGGGCATGCGATTTATATTAAATTCAACACATTTTTTCCAACTGTGTATTAACCGGTTCTGCTCGTCAAGAATGCTGAATATGTCAGTTAATTAATCGGCGCTATGAAATATGTATTTAAGACGCAATAAAGTAAATGCCAAATTTTTTTATATTCTAAATTAATTTTGGTGAAACGGTTATTATCTCATTCATTTTAACGTTTATTGGAAAAGTAAAATTTATTATATTTTTCTCAAACAAGTAATTTTATATAAATTAAATTAAATTTATTATTATTGCTTTTGACTAATTATTATATGGTTTACAATATATAAATATATCAAGGAGATAGATTCGATGATCTTTTAATGAAACTGGAACAATTTATGTATAAGCAGATAAAATCTGAAGCGATCAAGGATGAGAAATTATAAATTATATTTTCGTTGCAATATTTATGATAGAACTATTTCTCTAACAATGCTTAAATCGCATACGAGTAAATGTTTTACCATGTTTCTAATTTTTCACAACTTTAAATGTAGTCTTTCTACTACTTTTAAATTAAAATATCGTAAAATATAATACACGGATTAACAAATCAAGTACAGAAAGATATGCAAATTGAAATAGTCTATTAGTAACTGATTAGGAAACACACAAGAAGAGCAGAATATTCGCAGAATGATTTTATTGTTTAAAATTAACATTATTTTAAAATTTATAAAATGTTAGAATATTTCTTATTCAGTTGCACATGCAGGTCTAGATGTTTGTTGTTATGACATACTTATTGCACTGTACTGATACAAGGTTGACGCTCTTTTCAATTCGAGTAGCGAGACGAGCCACTTTCCATATATATCACGAGATGCAATCACAACAAATATAACAGCAAGAAAAAAACGTGACTATTTCTTAATATTAATGATTCTAAATCCATGTTTAAAACTGTTTTATACTGTTTGATAATACATGTATCTAATTGTAAATAGTAATTACAAACAGATATTTCATACAATTTATTTTAAGTAGTTAAGTATATCGAAGAAATAAGAATTACAATAATTATAAAAATTATTCTTTTGTAATATTTCGAGCGATATGTGACATAATAATTGCTATAAAATTACGAGTAATATCGGGAATACTAAGTTTCGTGCGATCGATTTCTGGTAATTAATGCGCAAGATAGTAATTAACTGTGTTTTCACGAGTGAGTGCCTTGAATGAATAAAGAGGATCAGAAAACTGAGAAGAGAAGGTGGCCTGGGAAGCATCAGAAACCGGAGCAATCACGAGGTGTGAATAAATTATTATTTTATATATTACTTGCAAATTTAATTATTTGTAACTATTTTATATTCAGGCAATTATTCTTCTATTTAATTGTTCTGCATATATAATTTACATATATTTCTTTTTATAGTTTCAATCAACGTTGCATAACGTTTAGATGAATAATATTCTTTATTTTATTTTATTAAGATATTGATGATAAATTATGAAAAAATTATTATATAATATCTATATATATAAATATGCATATATATCAAGATAAAAATATAAATCAAATATTTCATATAGTTCTTTATTATTTTAGAATGAATAGTCTTTAGGACAGATTAATTAAAATATTTGATATATTTATACACGAACTGCCAAGCAAAATTATCAAGAAATTTTAATTAAGAATAATTGAAGATGTAGAAGATATAGGCAATTATATTGATGATTTGACTTGATCAATTTTATTATAAATATAATAAGTGGATTACAGATTTAATTTTCTATTTATAGTTGATTGGTTATGTAATTAATAAAAAACAAAAAAGAAAAAAGAAAATAAAATAAAATGCTCTGTTCTTCTCTCTCTCTCTCTCTCTCTCTCTCTCTCTCTCTATCCCCTCCCCTTCTCTCTTCCTCTGTTTCAGCTCTTTCATATTCTCGCGCGCAGCACGCGCAAGACTTTATCCGGTTAACAATCCCTAATTACGGGGTTCCTCATAACTAACTCGGTTAACGTGAAAGGCGCCTCCGCTATCCTCTCCTCTGCAAGCCACTCAGTGCTCGCCTATCATCGCGATGGATGCAGATTAACCGGTCGTCTGATCTCTCGGGGCCTTCGCTTTAACTTCCCGGCACCGGCTTCCTTCGTTCAACGGCACTCGATTTCATGTATCCTGCCACATCACCTTTCGAGATAGACCGCCAAGTTTTAATAACTTGTTACGAAATTTGTTAAACCGAGGTGAATACAAAATATTCCAGACACTGCCATAAGGCAAAAAATGAACTAAAAATTTAATTTCACAATATTCGTCTTGACACCGTAGATCTGCAATCTTATGCGAGAACTCGGCATTTTCTTTCTACCGTAATAGAGTTTGTCAATATGGAAAAGAATTGCAAATTATTCTAAATTTATTTCACTTATTTGTATTTATTTGTATTGTACAGCGAAACAGAAATTGATTATAAAATAATGCTTGATTATAAAATAGTGAAAACAAAAAAATAGCATATTATATATCACACTATTACTATATTTTTAAAATAATGGCAAATTAATTAATGGAGAAAAAAGCTGTTTCAAATAATGTATTTTTTAATTATATTTAAAATTTTTATTATAAATAAAAGTTACGAATTATTTTTTAAGTAATGGTAACGAGTTACTTTAAGAATCAGTAACTATATATAACGATAAATAGTAACTGTAGTTACTATTTTACGGTAACGAATAATAGCAATTAGTTACTTTTAAAAAGTAACTTTCCATTCTCTGAATGTATTATAATATTTATAATATGACCCGATCTCGAGAATCAATTTAATCAGTAAGTGATTAGCTAACACCCGAGATATTATCTGATCTAATATATCTTATATCTGTTATTACGTGCGCATGATAGCTTGCGAAGTATGATGAAGCAATGAAGCGACACTTCGGTCGATATTCATAGTCGGTTCTTATATTCAAGACCATCTTAAGTTCAATCTTGACATGTGAACCAATCAGAGAACCGCATTAGCGTCTTAAGATATTACTTAAGACTTAAAATAAGAACATACATGAATATCGCTTAGAGAGCCGTATTAGCATCTTAAGACATTACTTAAAATGATTTTAAAATAAGAACTGATTATGAATATCGCTCTTAAGCCGGTATTCATAGTCGGTTCTTATTTTAAAACCGTCTTAAGTACAGTCTTAAGATGTCATGAGCCAATCAGAGGGCCGTATTAGCGAGACTTAAGACATTACTTAAAATGAGGAAAACGGTAACGAGATGACAAATGAGAAATATAATCTAATTAATGTTTTACAATATTATTCGCATTTGATCAAATTTGGAATTAACTTCATAAATGAATTATTGAAACATAACTGACAGAATTTTATATGAATAACGATTTTATTCTATTTCAATGTACCAATTTTTTCTTAAGTTTGACGTTATTTTAATGATTATTTTCGATTTTTACGAAGAAAAACACAAGAAAACATAGAAATAAAACGATCCTCGAGCGATAGCGAAACTCTCGAAAATATTTCTACTCTCCTCTTCATGTTTAATCATAAAAATATCGATGAATATCAATGAAAATGCTGCGAAGCAGGAAAGCGCGTATCTATAGATTTAATTCAACACTTGTGTATCGTAAGAATCGATTTCTCGACATATTTATGAATACACCGTGTCTCTAATCGAAACTCTCCAAACGCCGCGCTTATCTCGTAATAAGACCCGCGATGTATATTCCCCTGCTTCGCGAAATCGACGTCTGGGACAGAGACGCGGGGTGGCAGGGGCGGCGGCGGGGAAGCAGTGCAGTGCCGGGAGAAGCCGAAGACTTTGAGATGAGGGATGTACGGCGTGACGGTCTAATTGAGGCCCTCTTGATTGCATTTACACCGCCGCGCGGCCTCCCGTATCCCCGGGTGTATCCACGGTTTGTAACTTTGTATCTACCTTCCCTCCGGCGCAGCCCCGCGGAGGCCGTATCTGGGCCTTATTCTGGTCGTGAACGCCTGAACGCCACTTTCTACCTTCCTTCCTTTACCCTCGTCCTTCGTCATCTTTCTTCCTCCCCGCGTTATAACTTTTCTCCTTCCTCATCACGACTCGCATCGCGTACCTTTCGTTTGCACTCGATGTAGGATCAGCGTCGCTCGCACTATCTCTCACGAACTACAACTCTCTCGCTCACTCTGTTTCCTGTCTCGGTCTCTCTTCGGAGAGCTCCCCGAAGAGAGATCGTTCCTCCTTTTTCACCTGAGCAAACCGCTGCGCCATTATATAAACGCGCTCATCGGCGTCGTCGCTTCGAGACCTTGGGAATGAGCTGGGAAGAGCGAGCAAGCAAGAAGTAGAGAAAGAGAAAGAGAGAGAGAGAGAGAGACAGAGAGAGAGAGAGAGAGAAGAGAACGTAGACGATGAGAGGGAGAACCGCATATCACGGGGATAATTTGTCCACCTGCGCGTGCAACAATCTCACCTGATCCGCCCGCTATCTCACGATCTTCCTCCATGTTTCTCCCCTTCTGCATTCGCCTTGTCCATCGCTTTCGCACCATTGAACATCGTTTACTACGACTCGACAACGATGACAAGATGTTCGATAAGCTCTCGCATCGATCATCGGACTAAACAGAGTTAATAGGTCCATTTTTTCGCCGACCGAACGCGAATACCCGACCGCGCAAACAACGCGACGCAACTACTACTCGCGTGAAGTGAGCGCCAATTCGGAAGGCAGCGACGCAGCGACATTAGACGGCGCGCGCAGTGGCGGGCGGTTGATAATTTAAAAAAGGAATCTTAAGGTGTACATTCAAGGATCTCGATTCTTTTCCTCAGAAATTTTCACAAATTGATAAATGATCACTTTTCTACATTCATGCTCACAGTCCGTGCGAGATTAATGACACGACTAAACCTTGCAATTAAATTTGACGTAAAGACGAAATAACCTGAATTTTTGAAAGTTTTAAAAAAAATAATCGAGGGAAAGAATCGAGTTGGGTCCTTGGATACAATGCAACAATAATTAACGAATAGTATAATCATTATGTAATAAAATGAAAGATTTGTTTATTATTGTTACATTGGATCACATTAGAACCATTATTCTTATATTTGAGAATCAGTTCTTATATTATTTAAGATCATTTTAAATAGTTTGATATCAATCTTTCATAGATAACTGACCGATATTCATAGTTCGTTTTAATTTCAAAATCGTTTTAAGTAATGTCTTAAGTGTGACTCTGATTGATTCATGACATTTTAAGACATTTTAAGACTGTATTTAAGACAGTCTTAAATATAAGAATCAACTACGAATATCAATCTAGAATTTGCCTTTTTATTTTAAATAAAAATAAAAATATTAAAAAACTATTTTACTTTATGTATAAAGTATGTACATTAGTACTACTATAAAGAACAGACATAACAATAAATTGTAATTGATGTTTTATTATAAGATTGTGGATTGTGCTTGATTTTGGCGTTCACGCGATGTAAGTTTCGTTTTATCTTTATTTGCAATTTTTATTTGCAGAAGAAAGATAAATGGACGTATCAAGGGGAAAGTTTAGATTTAAATCTTTCTGATATTTTTAAAACTTTTAATTATAAAAAAGAAAGCTTTACATTTTTTTTATCTTATTTATCATTTTTCTTTTTCTTTTGATTTAACTTAATATCATATTTTAAATTTAATATCATATTTTTAGTAACATTTAGTTTCTTATACAGAAGAGTGTCTTTTTTAAATCTTTTAAAATTCTTTCTCTTAGAAAATTATTATTTTATATGTAATAATAATAATAATAATAATAATAATAATAATAATAATAGCAATATAATTAAAGAACTACGCATTTTATTTAATGATAACTGTATTTTGCTTTCCTGCAAAAAAAATTAAAAATTATAATTTATAAAACATAACATTTTACAAAACGAGAAAAAGATATTTTAAGCTTTAAAACAAAAAAAGCACTTTATTAATATTAAAAAATGCTATTTATGTGATATCAAAATTTTCTTTTCTAAAAAAAATTCTGGATATGACTATTGGAAGATGAAGCTTAGAACATCAAAATCGAACGCAACTGTAATATAACATAGTGATAATTTTTTATCTTTGATAAACAATGAGGATATAATGATTACTATGTTACATTGTGTGATTTCATTAGAAAACACAAATTTCCATGGTCACAGCACGCACTCGTTTGTAGCCTAATCGAAAATTCCTCCTAGATTTGAAAAAATGATATATTGTTGCACTAACATCATTGCCATTGCAATTAGAATTATTACATTTACATTTATTTTTTATTTATATAATTTTATTATAATAATCTCTAGTTCGTCGAGATTATAAATGTATCTGTAGATTTGTCCGCGTTGCTTGCACTTTTTACATTCAAAAGCTTCGCTCTATTTCTTTGTTTCCAACTTGCGAATGTGCACACACACACACACACACACACACACACAGCGCGCGCGCGCGCGCGCGCGCACACACATATCTCTTGTTTTAAATACAAAAACTTTAGGATTTTTTTAGATTTTGAGCAATACGAACAGACTTAATTACTTCTGGTTAGAATAAATTTTTTATTCAGTATCATTAATCTGCTATTATATGCAACATCATCTTGTTTTTTTTACATTGCGGTCACGTCGGTAATTTATGAGACAAGAGTGTATGTTACGACTTTAACGAGAGTCCGTTTTTCTGTCCCTATCCACCATCATTTTCGTAAATTATGAATTCCAGATACGATCGACTTGATCGAGGCGCGATTATCATGTCGCGCGTCGCAGCACGTCGTAAATCATGTGGGACTGTCAAAATTCTGAGTAAGAACTAAGAACGGCGCAAACCTAATCGCGGCAGTGTGGTGATAATTAAAAAGATGGACGCGCATGGTGTTACGATGATTTAAGAGACGGCAATATGTGTCGTTAAACGAGAATTCGTCTTTCATCTCCATCATTTTCGTAAATCATGGATTTGGGATTCAATCTGGAACCAAGCATCGTGAGGCTTCCACACCGAGATAAGCAAAAAGATTATTATTGGATCATCATTACTGTCGTGTATTGCTTTTCACCGATCGTCTATAGCTCTCCTCGGGACTATCATCGCCACGTCGTAAATTGCACGTAATCTTAACCTCTAACTTTCTTCGTGATTGTATGTACGAAGGGAGATCGAATTTATGTAATATGCGCTTTCGTGAATATATCCCACAATTTAAATGTGATAATTTTACATATCAATATAACGTCAATGTCACACGTTGATATGAAACATGATATACATGCAAAGTTATCATAATTTTAATAATATATTTATTAATACTCCCCTCATCCATCGCTACTATCACAAATCATTATGTCAAAAACTAGAAAACACACAATAAAAATTCTTGCAAAGTATATATAATAATATGGAAATGTGTTTTAATAAAACAACACTTATAATTGAAGAACCGATTTGTAAAATATACGTACTAAAAACTATTCTTTCATTGATTAATAAATAATCATCTAAAAATAAATTATGCGTAACAAAAAACAAAATGAATTGTTAAACTGTCAAATTAATAATGTATAGAAAAAAATATAATTTAATTCTCTCTAAAACAAAAAAATAATTTTTAGTATGTTTTATGCATCAATTTATTGTACCGATTGCAAATGTTGTTTTATTGAATATTTCTGCATATACAATTAGCAGAATATAATTAGCAAATATAATTAACAGAAACTTTAGGTCACGATTCGATTTACAACATTCGTGAACATTATTTGTCCTTGTTTAACATTTGATAAATAAGAGATTGAAATATGATTCTTAAGCATTGTGAGCGTGGATTGTGGCCTTATTAAGTATTTTCTTGTTTTCGATGTCACAATTTGAAATAATAGTGAACAGGAACCCTAAAAAAACAAAAGTCTTGAATCATTTTTATTTATTAGATTTCTTATTGTATTTTTAAAATATTCTGTCAATAAAGTTCATCGTTTCCATTAAAAAACTAAACGGATTCCTTGAAAAGAATTATCTCTGTAATTTTGATTATTTTAAAGAAGAATTGATTTTAAAATTAGTCTATGTACCCAAAAATTATTTTAATTTGCAAAAAAAAAAGATTTTTTTTAATCAAGATCCATAAGACAATCCAATATTTTTTGGCAAAACTATACTTAATCTTATTATAAGAATAATAATTCAATGAGAAATTATTTTCTTATACTCTAAAAGACTCTTATACTCTAGACAATCATACTTTTATTATGTAAGATTTTATTATTGCCTTTATTATGTTATGAATATGTAAAAAAATTTATTTATACTGTACGACAGCCGAATTAATGTATTATTCCGATATTTGCGCGTATTCGATTTTGAAAGAAAAGTATTTCATTCCGTTTCAAATAAAAATTCCATTCAGCTGATTTTCGGAACTGATTGGTATACGACTGCATTAATTCTCGTCGGAAAGAGGCTTGATTCGATTCGTTCACTCGCTCGTGCGCGCGAGAGCGTGGCGAGGCATTAATCGAGAAAAGGTGGCCCGGCCAACCGGGACTTTCGGGACCCTCGTGCAGATCCGTTCGGGCCCTCTTGCTCTCTGGATATGGCATAAAACGCGCAAACGCTGCCATTAGTTACTAGCACGGTCGCGGAATGCCATCCGGAGCCTTATTAAGCCCATTACGTCTTAATTTATTTCCTTATTTAAAAAAAAGCGCGATGCGACTACAGTCGGGCCCCGAACGAGTAATGATATAATTCTGCCGAGGCGTCTCGCACCATTTACATCGGTCGTATTGGTGTATACGTAATCCCATTGACTATACGTGTGCACGTATATACGACAAAGCTTGCATATGAACGTAGGGATCTTTAGTTTTCTCTTTCTCTTTCTCTCGCTCTCTCCCTCTCTCGGCAAATAACGAACGCCCACAGTCGTTTCATGAGTCCTCTTATTCGAGAAGAGAAGCGGCATCATCTTTAAATTCGACCTCCTTTGCAACTTGCTGCTCTAGCGAGCATTAAAAGTCATTCCTGCTCGAGAGATGCTTAACCTCTTGCACTTGGAATGTTTGTCATCGTGATATTAGCTGGCGTTGCATTATTTCAAAGGAGAAAAATTTATGCAGGGATTTCAAGCCAAATTGGATTTCCAGTCGCATGAATAATTAATGCGATTTTATAATTTTATGTAAATTCACAATAAGATGCAATAAAGGCGGGATTGGACGATAAATTGTAAGCGTGAATCGCAGTCAGATCAAATTGTCGCTCGTAATATTCATTCGCTTTTATATGTGAAAAATAATATTGTATCCTCAAAATGTCGATACGACTTAAAAATCAATATTTTATATATAAAGGAGGAAAATAAGTAATAGATGTTTATGTGAAAGAAATTACTCTCTTTATTATGTTTCTCTCCCTTTGACAAACTCAGACTATTTCTTGAATAATAGGATAGGCATTGACGGATCCTCAGAGGGATTATGTTTCACTTTTTGGTTTCTTTTTTTAAAAATATTTATGCAAAATTTTATATATTTTTAATATTTCTGAAATGCTTAATCATAATTTTTTATTTTTCATTCCAAAAATATGATTTTATTATAGTAATATTATTTTATAATTTAAGAAATTAGTATAAACATATATAAAAAATATATATAGATTCCATTATATTATTCTTTTTTTGTGTTATAAATACAATTTTAAATAAAACGTTTTATAAATATGTATTTAAATAATACCTTTTCAATGTAATGCCAATAATAATTTAAATATTCCATCTTTTCATATTTGACTTAAAAAAATTGGTTTGCAACCAATGGAGTCTCCCTTTGACAAATTTCTGGATCCGCCAATAGGATCTTCAAATGTGCAGAATGCAAACGCACCATCAAAATTTTATGCAATCGCGTAGGGAAACATCCCCGCGCCCGCAGTGTCGTTCACACCTGCGGTTTACGCCCTCGGTGGGAAAGGTTGCACCTCCCACCGAGGTTCCTGTTTGGTGTCCTTGTTTGCAATTCGCCGCGTAGCGTTGCCGTTATTAGCGTAAACCTAAAGTTAGCCGCAATTGCGCTGGTAATTTGCGCGTTTGCCCGTCAGTGCCGCCGAGTGGAATTGCGGTGTCGCGTTACCCTGCACGATAATGCGCGACGCACCGTAAAAGATTCACCGACGCTCCTCTACACGCGCGTGTTTGTCCGCCGCACGAAAAATCATGGTAATAACGTGAGAGAATCGGATATACGTATACGTCAGCGCATCACCGCGAAACGGGGTGCAAAAAGATTTAAGCGTCCACCTCGAGAGCTTCAGTCATTTGTAAATGCCCAGCTATCTCGTTGACGATGGTTAAACCAAACGATTCTCGCTTAAGAACATAAAGGAGGATGTTAAAAAAGAATTGATTCTGCTTAAAAAGATATAAATAAAAGATATAGCATTTTTTGTAAATTTTGATTTTTCCTGGATACGATAAGATTATTAAAAAGTTTGTAAAATTTAAAAAATATTGAGAATTTTTTGATAGTTTAGAGCTTGAAATATTTGCTTTTTGCTCCTGGTTTTGGATGAGAAAAATATTTAATTTTGTAAATCATTTATCATATATCATAATTTGTAAATCATAATTATTACTTTTTTCCTGAAAAAAAAATAGACAAAATATACTGTGACAAAAATTTCGAAAGAAGAGGGTTGCACCTTTAAATCTCTCTTCTAGATATGCCCATATATGTAATATTGAGCAAAATAATTCCATAATTATAGTAAGTCCAAAAATAATATAACTATTAATTCTTTATAATTTTTGATCGATTTATAAAATTATGATGGTAACAAGAATTCAGTATTGTATAATATTATTGCTATATTAACATAAATAAAAATTTATTAACAATTGTTGTCGGTATTTTATGGTAACCGTGCCAAACTGGTCGAGATATGCTTTCAAGGTCAAATAATTTCGAGCTTGAACGATTTGGAGTCATTCATCACGGTGACGAGTGATCCGCGACGTCTTCGAATCGGGAAGCCAGTCTAATTTAAGCATTGTCCGCCGGTGGCTTCTTGAAATTAAGCGTCATTGTTTAAGAGTGAATTCATCTTGATTGTCGATGACTAATGTCTCGCGGCAGCCACGTTGAGTGCCGCGAGGATGGATCGAGGGTGTCCAGAAGTCGTGGTTGGAATAGCAGTGAGCAACAGGGGGATAGAAAGCAAAAGGGACGGAGGGCACACCAAAGACGGCGGAGACGAAGAAGAAGTACTCACCGCCACGTGAGAGAGCTCTTTAACGAGTATCATCAATAACATATACCGACGTTGAAGAGAAAACAAAAAAGACCTTGGAGAGTCACGCTCTCTGGACAGCGCGTCGCTCGCTATAGATACCGGTAAATGGTGTTAATTAGTAAATTTGATTTAAACCCAAATGGAGCGACCGAATAGGCGGACAAGTGTTGCGCGATGATGTACGATCTCTGCGAAAAGTTCAGTCAGTTCAGTCGAGGCACCTTTGTGATCATACCCTTTGATGGGGATTGAGAAGTTCGTGAAGGATAACACTATATCACTATCCATTTCATTCTTCTTCGCTCGAATCTTCTCGCTATACATTTACATAGAAATTTCACACAACTGCTTAAACCAAATTACATTGATTTTATTCTCTAAACTTTTGGAATAAAATCTTACTCTAAAGAGTGAAAATTAGATCTTAGAAAAATTAAGTCTTAAAAAAAGATTGAC
>NW_012130082.1:1998370-2005175 GCF_000143395.1 Atta cephalotes
TCTTTTTCTAAGACTTAATTTTTCTAAGATTTAAGTTAATTTCTTTAAGAGATTCACTCTAAAAATTTTAGAGAGTAAGAGAATAAAATATATATAACTATTGTTAGTTTTCTGTAAAAAAAAATAATACAAATTTTCGTAACAATGACTTGACACAATATTCTTACATGAAATTTTCTTTTGATTTTGAAAAATGAATTTTATCCTGAATTTTCATAGATATAAAATTCCATTGGTTACAGAAGATAAATATGAATTAAATTAAATGCTCGTGTATTAATTTCTTGCGTATGCGTCAGCACAATGAAACGTGTGCAAAGTTTAAAGCTTCACGGCACTGCGTATGCAATACGCGCATGCATTGATACACCTGCAGAAAATTGAACTGCTGGTTTTTATTTCGCAGTGATCTTTTGTGGGACGGGTTTGAATTTCGGTAATGACCCGTTTGCTACCGTAGGAGAAGGTGGAGATACGGATGAAGGGAAGGTGGAAGCGGCGGAGGAGGAAGGGCTTGAAGGAATATATAAGAATGAAGAGAAGGAAATAGAAGGAGGAGAAGCGAGAAGATCAAGTCGACACCGACGGGGGCAGGAAAGGTGAGGGCCCATTAATCGGAGGGCATTATCTCAATCACGTAAAACGGCAAAATTGCATTTACCTTTTTAAATGAATATTTGGCGGGAGACGCGCCGCGCCGCTCACCGGCGCGCTGCAGCCGCCCGCTAAGTTAATTTACCGAGGAATGCCGGGTAACGCCCTGTTCAACCTACCGGCAGCTGGACAAGTATTGTCCCGCCCCTATGCAACCATAAGCGCGAGATACGCGTCGGCAGCGATGTCGAAAAAAGCGATTCGTCGGATGCTGCGCGAATATTGTGGCTGGCAAACAATATCCGCGGATCGGCGTACGCTTCATCTTTTAAGAGAGAGTTTGCAAGTAATTTTCGGTCTGAATAGATTCGACAATGATGATTTAGATTTGGAAACAGTTTACTAATAGATATAAAAAAAGTCACTTATGAATTAAGAAAGAAAGCAAGAAAATTCATAATACTCTTGAATAAATATCTGTATCTTTACTATGCGTTCATATTTGTATACAAAATTATTATTTACGATTTTTGCTATCATCTACTAAGTAACATAATACACAAAATAGATAACAGTCTTATTGATTAGCGAGCATAGCTATAAAATGTGACTCTTAACGTGGTGCCACTTTTAGTGTGGCATATTTGTAGTTTTTTGCTATAATATAACTTTTGTATTAATAAAAATATTAACTTATATTTGCTTGCTATTACGGTTATATTCCTGACTGTCAAGCGTTTTAAATACAAAGTTGTTATAATATATTCATTTTATGCGATATTTTTTATAATAACCAATATGGTAGGTGACGAAACGATATAGAGTGAGAAGGATTAATTATATATTCATGGTACGAAATCGCCAACACTCCATTTTTAAGGATTCATTATTGTTCTTAATGTAATTCAGATGAGGAAAGCTGCCGCTCAAGTCGTGTATATTTTTGATCGAATATCATCAATGAATACTACAGAGATCTTGAGCGACACGGTTTAATTTACCGGACGTATTACAACATACCCCATGCTCCAAGTAATTGACACTTTCTCTTAGCAGTTACACCAATCTCTTGGAGCAATCGAGATCGACGTAGCCGTTCGTCGGGAATGACGGGCTCGAATGTAAACCGGACCCCGTCGGCAGATCGTCGCCACTAACAGATTCCCGGGGCCCGATTGTGATACCCCTGCCTTCTTCCCCTCCACGCTTCTATCTCTGCATCTGATAATTGGAGCGGTAATTACGTGATGATTAACAGAGATGGCTCCCGCGCATCGTACGAAGCCTCTGTCTTCTTTCTCCTCCTCTTTCTCCTCCCTTCTTAGTTGTTCATTGCGTCCTCCTGTATAGATAGCCTCTTCTTCCCGTTCATCTCTTGGATCCCTCAGTTAGGAAGATCAAAGATCAAAGATAGCCTCGTGCACGAGCACGTTGAGTTATCTCTTCTTTTTTTCTTGGTAACTTTGCCGCACTTCTCGTTTCTGTTTTCTGATCCATTCGATCCAATCCGTGCTCTTTTGCTCTCTCCACTTTTGCTATCTCTTTCTCATTATGATACACTATGCAATGTTAAGCCATAATCACACTACGAATTGCCAGTTGCGGTTTTTGGTTGATGATTCTATTTTAGCCAATTGCGATGCAGTTAGTCCATACTTGTTGCATTGCGATTGGCTAAAATAGAATCATCAACCAGCAACTTGTAGTGATAACAGCTTCACACGTGAAGAATATGCGATAAAAGTTTCACTACAAATATATGCTTTAAAAAAACATTTAATTGACCAGTCAGAAGAAAAAATTTTATAAATTAATCAATCACAGAATGCTTCAAAATATATGTATTACATATTTAGTTCTGTCCAATAATAGAATCCGATCAAAATCAACATTTAGCAATATGAAAGGGATTTTTTATAATTTATTTGAAAGCAAAAATAGTTTATAAAAATCTAACTTTATTGAAACTAAAAAAGAACATGAAATATGAAATCAAAGTAGAATCTTTGTATCATATTTTGTTACGCAGCAAGAAAAAAATGAAAGCATCATTCAATTTGTCCCTTTTTTTGTTACATTATATGTACATCGCTACAATGTTATTCTGTCAAATAGTTTATTCTCGAATTCTTCTCGGTAGAGACGTTCGAAAGGAGAAAATGTTTGACGATTAATCCCGCCAGTGCGTTCAGGAAACAGGGGTGGTAGTTGGCCCCACAAAGTATTCGAACTAGCTGCGCCAGCCAGGTAAAAACGGAATTGCTTAACCAAACGGGCGTGGCTGTAACTTGACCAGTCGAGTAACCCCTAAACGTCCAGTTAATTAGAGCTCGACCCTCTCGCATCTCTCTTCCTCGGACTCGTCCTCTCCCTCGCCTCGCTTCTCTCCGCTCCCTCCCACGATCGCGGGGCCTCCTAATAACGCGGGCTAGCCGTAATGAGGAGTAAACTAATTATTGGATGCTAGTTGGGCAGGACGATATTTCACGTTCTCGCTGACAGCAAGGCAGGAGCAACAAGGATACGGTGCGCGTGTTCTCGCGCGGAAAGAGAAGGAAATAGAGAAAGGGAGGAGACAGAAAGAGAAAGAAAGAAAGAGAGAGGAGAGAGAGAGAGAGAGCGCCTCGCGCTCGTAAACAGGTTAAAATGATGCCTAGGCGTTTTAGCAATTTCGAGAGTGAGAGAAGAAACAGCGGATTCCTATACGACGGCCTATCTCGTGGACATGAACACTAAGCGCTTCGCACGATGCAACGGCGTAACTGAGTGAGAGTAAGGTTGACGCATTCAATGTTTCAATGCACTCTCTATATAGCTTCTTGATACAAATCTTTCTTCCTTTCATGAGATAACTCTTTTACTTTGTTATAAGGAAATCCATAAGTTCGCAAAATTATTAAATATAATATTTTCAACGTTAAGAAATTTTCTCGAGAAATTTTCCACTTTCCGATTACGCCAGTGTCCAAAAGGATATAATGTGCAAATAGTTATGCGAGTATGTCATAAATACAGAAATAAATCGCTGTATTGACGATCGCTATTCGGAAGTTAATTTTTCTATACTTCGCAGGTTAATGATCTCAGGATGTATCTTCGCTGTATGACATTATTGTATTCGTAGTTGGTCTATACTTCGAGTTTGTACATTTCTTAGGCATAATAACATTACAGGGACGTATTCACAATGGAAATCGTAGGAGCCTTGGCTTCTTTCTTAAAAATATTTACAGCAAGATGTTATATAATACTTTTAATATTCCTGAAATGCCTAATCACAATTTTGATATTCCAAAAATATTTTTTAATTTAAAATTCTAGATTCTTACGGCTTAAGACTTACTGTTCTATTGTAGACATCGCATTATCCAACATTATGCAAAAGTCTATGCGACTTTTATTTTCCGCCCGTCGCAAACCAGAAAAAATTTCGCTTGCAACGCATAAATTAAAAAAATAAGGATGAAAAAATATGTACTGTGGAAATTTTCCTTTTTTTTTATTTTTTTTTGTTGGTACATGGTGTTGGAGAAACTTGGCAACCCAATAGCATACAAATCCGCCACTGGCCCCATCTTGAGAAATTCTTGGATCCGTCCCTGCTAACATATTTCATATTTTTACAAATCGAACTTCCCTGTGGCAAAAAGTTACAAAACTTTAAATGGTTTTGCACGGAACTTGCATAGGTTAACGATTACCCGTGATCCGTATCATGCACGAATGTATAATATACATAAAATGTGTCTTACTAGACTATCGCTACTTTAGCTAAGAATTCTTTGATTACTTTGATACAAACTTTTATTGGGCAAAAATTCAATTAAATGTTTTTTTTATAATTTTAAATGTTTAACATAATATCTTTTTTTCTTATTATCTATTAAAGCAGTTGCTTTAATTTTTATTATCTATTAAATTATTTTCTATTAAAGCAGTTGCTTTAATTTTTTAATTTGAAAATCTATTAAAATAATCGTTGAAAGAAAGAGAGAGAGAGAGAGAGAGAGAGAGAGAGAGAGAAGAAGAAGTAGGTAAATTTAATTTAAAGTGAAAAATTACTAAGTTTTTGAACTACTTACAATTCAGAAGCTATCACGTAACGCATGATTAAATGAGAGGATACTTTCCGTAATTCCTCATATAATATATTTCTCTAGAATTTTTTATGATATTCCTAGGACTTCCATTCATAGTAAAACTTACAATCATTTAAATTTATGGCCATGAATTTTTACTGCCTAATCTCCTTTACAAAAGATCATCCTCCATAAAAGTCACTGGCAGTGACGCCGTGCTTATAATAATCTGTCCTGACGAAAGCACGCGATTTAATAAATTAATTTTATCATGGCTCACATTCTCTCTTTTCTAAAAGTTTTCTTTCCTTTCTTACACCCATAATCCTATTTCTCGAACAGCCGAGGATATAATGTCACTGGTATAATACGGGCAATACGACCGGCTTCGACGAGACCGAAGTAGGAATGCGTCGAACGACTCGGTTCCAAGTTCGAGATGAAATATCGCGCGGAACGGACCCAATAGGTCGGTCTAATAGGAATAAACAATGTTATGAATTTAAACGGCCCAGCTTGGCGCCACTATAACCCTATATTATCAAATTACGGGGGCCTGTGTATCGGGCCTCGCGAGGTGCACGCCTCGCGCGACCAGGATGCGCCGTAAAGTCGGATGTTAACGGTAGGAACCCATGTCCCGCCACTCCCGTCGTTCTTTTAGAAACCTATTCGCGATGCTCTACGGGGGGCTTCACTTCGTTTCAGCCCGGGGTCCAATAACGACGATAAAGAGAGTTACGCTTTTCATAGGCATGCATTGAACGTGAAATAACGGAAATTTCGACAGAAGTAATCGCCGCGAATTATTCGTAATTATCGCGAGCAGTTTTCGCGACGTAATGCTATAACGTTCCGTTGAACATTGAAATATTGAAATATATGGTTTTATAACAATATAATACTTTAATTTTAATATAACTGAATATTCTTTTGAAAGGAATTAGTCCAAATTTTCATAGAATTTTTTAAATGCGTGATATATGTATGTATTATATAATTATATTAAAATTTATTAAATTTACTCTATACATAGATACAATATTAACAATGATTTATATTAATTCAAAGACTGCAAAAATTGCATATTAATATTACAATAAACACTAAGAACCGCTTTGACCGAAAATAAGATTATTTCTCTTAATTTATATTAATTAAGAGCCGACATATTATATACATATATGGTATTTTTTTTTAAATCAAGCAATTCAATAGGAAATACAAATGTTTAAATATTAAATGCAAAAATATTTTTAATCCTGTTAGTATGAATTGCAAATCAAAAATAAATATACCTATTCTTCCGATTAATCGTAATTAATAATATCTGTTCTGTCATTGTAAACATATACTCTGCTAACATTTTATATTATGCAGCTATATTGTGTTAATATCATATGAATCGCATGTATTTATGCTTACATTCGATCCTTTTAAATCATGTATTTCACGTAATTAATTTGAAAGAGTTAGTACGAAGCTTCTCAGAGACTATCAACAACGAGGATATTGAGAGGATGGAATATTAAGAGGCATTTAGAAGGTCCATCGCTTTATGAATATTGAATGAGAGCGAGAGACTATCGCGGGAAAAGCTTTCGATTTCATAATAAATTGGGACCGGAAAAAGAAAAACGAAAGGGTTCTTCAAAAAGAGAAGGAGAAGAAAGAGAAGAAAGAGGATGCGATCTGTTCGGTGAAACAGTCGACTGGCTGCCGATCGTTAACGAGTAAAGAATGGTAATATTATGCTTGGTGGATGCGAGAGGATCGAGATTTCGTACACCCCAAATCAGCTACTCAAGGGCGGGGACAACACAAATCAGGACGGGACAGTCGGATCTTTGTGGATGGATTAATTATTGGCTATGAGATCTCGTTTGTCGTTATCCTCTTCGTCAGAGACTGCTAAAATTTTGTAAATAATCTTAACTGAGTCATAAATACACAAAAAGGTCTTTATGCAAGATGAGGCATTTAAAACGTGACAAATTAATATATTTTCAAAAAGTACTTAAAACAGAACGTTTCGAACGTTTGCAAAAATTTAATAAAAAATATTTAGTAGTATATATATATATATATATATATATATATATATATATATAAGTATTATTATACATATATAT
>NW_012130082.1:2005195-2011287 GCF_000143395.1 Atta cephalotes
TAATATATATATATATATATATATATATATATATATATATATATATATATATATATATAAAACGATATTTTATACATATATATAGATATATATAATTTATTTTATTATTACAGGTAATTCTAATACAGTTTATATATCTATAGAAAAAGCAATTATGAAATAATTATTATTTCTGCCTATATCAATTCCTACATTTTCAAAAATATAATAGTGATGGACTTCAACTCGGTAGTACATACATACTCAATTTATACACATTTAGCTTATGATTCTTGTCGGTTTCCTACTTCTCGAGGTCGAATTGCCAGGAGTTAATTCGTCAAGTTAGGTCGGATGGTCGATTCCTTCAGACACGCCCCGAGAAAGAGATCGCGTTGCGGGGTTCGATGGGAATTTTAATTTAATTAAGACAGACCCGTTATTAAGAGGCAAGTCTGGCTAGTTGATTAGAATTCCTACGAGGCCGTCCGGGATCGTAAGTCACTCGCGGATTAGTAATAGACAGCTTTCAGGAAGGTACGAAAGTTAATCTATGCCCAGATGTGAAATTAAGATGGAACTTATTCTCTATAATCGTTACACGTGACATTATTATGATTTCATTATCGCGCGAAAATCATGTTTAATATAATGAAAATGTATTATACTTGTTACATTATGTGAAACTAATAAACAGAAATAAAGATACTATATCAATAAAATTAATCATTTATAGTCTTTGCCTATCTTTATTTATAATTTCATATACTTGCTAAAAAAACATTTCTTAGTTACACATAGAAAAATAAAAAACTTATAATTTGATACATTTAAGCAAAAAAAGGACTTCTTAATTATACATAAAAATAGGAATGAATATATATGTATATTTCATTTTCAACTAATTGTCTGATTTAAAATTCGACTTGATTCCAACTTGATTTACGCAATTTTTTTAAGATTCCTCTTTTTCATCCTTTTCATTCTTATTGATAACTGTAGGAATCTTTTATATTCATCAAGTCATTACGGATTGTAATTCACTCAAGATCCGATTTGAGCTAGATTTAAATCAGTCTTCTCAAACCACTTAATTTTCAAACCATCTAAATCTAATTGATTCAAACCTAGTTTTGAAATGATGATTGATTGTGAATCGATCTACATCATGAATATGATCAACGAGTAACTGAAAGTTCTGATGTTCCAAGACTTCGAATAATTGTGATGTCTGTCAGTTGTTAGAAATTAGAAACAAATAACGCCGAGTTTGCAAATCAATTAACAAATTACTACTTTATTGCAATATAAAAATGTTTCCTTCTTTCAAATTTAATTTATATTTATTTACTTTTTATTTATCATTTTAAATCATTCTTATTAATTAATATTTTCTTGCCTTTCATTTTATACAAATCATTGAAAGGTGAATTAAAAAAATTTAATCGATATATTGATATTAATAACTATTTATTTAAGTTTATGCAAAATTTGTATATCTGAGATGAAGTATTAATGATACCTTTCGAATAAGTGCCCATCAAACGCTCCACCAAAGTAATAACACTGCAAGCGCAGAATTTAAAAAAAAATTTTGTAATATATTTCCTACAGACAAATGTCTTTTAGGGCCACCTTTTAGAACCACCACTATTTTCACGTGGTTAATCGATTCCGTTACCTTGTCGGACCATGAAATTTCATGTAAAACGGAAAGTAGAAAAAAAAAGAACAAGACAGGCAGATACAGAATCGGCCGCGCGGCGTGACGGGAAGCGAAGATTCCAAATAATTTTATCCAATTATACTTTAACAACCAGTTCTCTCCATTGACTGGTCCGACAAAATCCCAATGTCCCGTGGCAAAATAGTAGAGAGAAAGAAAGAGGGAAAGAGAGAAGAGAACGCACAATTAGCATAACAACAAGCACGATACTTAAATAATTCTCACTCTGTCCGAAACACGCGCTTCAACGAACAATAACATGCGCACTCAGGGGACTCTCGTTTTATTTATGTGTTTGGTGAGGCGACACGGCGTGTGGGTGTCGAAGCCCGGTGAGCACCACAGGAGCTCGCAGCAGCAACGCACAGCGCGCGTTCGTGAACGAGTGATATCATGAACCGAATCCGCGTCAAGAGATCCGGCATACGCAAATATCAAGTGTAATCTATTATTAATACAGCTAGCTTGTGTAGATATTGATCAACTTTCAGTTAATGATGTAACAAAACATAATGATCATGTAATAAAATTGTATCATATAATAAGACCATGTATAAGAAGTATTTGACGTTTTAACACTTTCAACCTCAAATTGGTGGCGTATTTTAATAAAATTATTTTAAAATAAAATTATTTTCAAAGCTGGATTTTTGAAATAAAAACTATATCGATATACTTTTACATTTGTACCTATCAATAAAAAAAAATGAATCGAAAGAGTTTGCTTTAAGAAAATGTAAAATTAGTAGGATAGAAGTAGGATAGAAATTCCCTTATTTGCACTTCGTGTAATTAATTTGTCAATTGGAAAATATGTTCAATTGTTATTGAAAGGTATAGAAATATCTAAAAGAAGCCGATGTACAAAATCAGTCATGAAATATTATACGCGCTACAAAGAAACGAATGTATATGGTCGCGCTTGTCTCGTCGAACATCACCTGTCGTACGACGACTTCCTTTACGGCCGGGGTTCTTCTACGGATGATCCTTCGAGGAGGTATCGTTGGACCGTGAATCATACTTTGGATTTGTTAGAGCCATCACCTCCGGTTTGCAGAGGCGTGCATTTGAATAGGAACGACAATCGTGTATCGGAAAGGTGAAGTCATAAGAAGAGTGAAGTGAGCGAAAGAAAGAGAGAGAGAGAGAGAGAGAGAGAGAGAGAGAGAGAGAGAGAGAGAGAGGATGGTAAGAGAACGGGGAGATCTGACTGGCGTCGTAACGCGAAGTATCACTGTCCCCTTTATATCCAGGAACATAATCTTACAAAATTATTGGCCCATTCGGACCTCCTGCCTCTACGAGGCACCGACTCGTTTCTCATTCATATGTCCGACGACGTTACTTTGCGCCCTCTAGTCCTCCTTCTCCTCACACCCTTCAACGCATTGAACAAACCTTCTCGGCGAATACGATTCACAGTTTTAGATTCCCCTTGTTCCTTCCAATTTATTTTTTTTGTGTGCTCTCGCACAAGTTTATGGTACCGCTATATTTGAGTCATTAAGAAAAATTACAAATGAATACGGAAAACAATGACCAAGAAATGAAAAAGTTGCAATTGTTTTTAAATTATTTATATTTAATAGCTACATGTGTGCAATCGTTCTCGAAATAAAAAATTTAGTTATTAAATTATTTAAAGTTTTTGTTTACTTATTATCACTATCTTAAATTGTGTGACATTAGAAGAGAAAAAATACTCAACAAAAATTCTTGCAAATTATATTTGAATAAAAATATTATTTAATAAAATAATATTTTTAATCGATAAAATATATTTTATATAATATATCGAAATCTTTTTAGTTTGGGACAAAATTAAATTATATTTATTTCTATATACTTTTAATTTGACAGTTTTACAGCTATGAATATAGCTTATTTCGTTTTTTATTTCATATTTAATTACAAAAATTTATTTTCTACATATAATTAACAAAAGTTAAAAATTATATAATATATAGAAAATTTATTTTTTATATATTAATTAACAAGAAGAGTTTTCAGTGTATTTTAGTTCTATCGATTCTAATGTTTTATTGAAACATTTTTCTATATTATTGTATATATTTAGCAAGAACTGCTGTGTATTTTCACTTCTGATGTCACAATTCACAAATTGAAAGCAATAATAAGTGCAGAGGAGTCTTAATTGCCTAAATTCTAAAACATGCTATTTTTAAAAAATAATAATTTATTTAAAAAATTCGTTAAACTATTTTTAAAAAATAATAATTTATTTAAAAATTCGTTAATTTATTTAAAAATTTATTAAATAAATAAAAGAGTGGAAAACTTATGTCAATACTTACTAATTTATATAAAAACATAAAAAATCGACAATTTTCGCACTGCTACAATTTTCATAATGCACATCGACTACGATCCTCCAAATTTGTAAAACGGCACGCATGTTTCGTTTGCGTTTATCAATAAACAATCTGGCACCCCGCCGCTCACTTTGAAACTGTTTCGCGCGTGTATCAAAGCGCTCTCGCGATAACGATCACGCGATAACGGTGATGCTATCGAGAGCACGCAATCGTGTTCTCGAAATCCCGCGACTTCCAAGATGATATCCTCGATCGCACAATTACGATCGCAAGAGAACAGTCCAAACGCACGTTCGGATTCCCGCTGAGCGTTTAAAATCAATTTCATACTTTGCACCCGTGGAGTATTTACCGGTCATCCCTCCTCACCCTCTTTTCTGTCGTCAAGTTAAAACATTTTCTACATGTTAAAAACCAAGCCACATTATCTTCAAATGGCATTCTTGTAGGAAACACAAATAATTTTGTTGATATTTAGAGACGTAAACGATTAAAAAGCCAATGAGTTGATAATTTTTATTATTTTTTTATTATTAATGACACTTATAAATCTATTGTATTCAACAACTATTTCCAATAGATATATTTTTTATCTTTATATATATTTAATGTAAATTAGTTTAGCGTTGCTTATAACAGTATTGCTGCTATTCGTATTTTGCGAATATGCCGCCGGCGCAGCGTTGGCTACCGAATGACGGGAGAAATTAATCAAAACAATCATCCTCGAGTCCCGGGGCGGCCACCGAAGCCTGTCATTTACTCCCTCAAAACTTTTTCCTTCTATAGTCTTTTCGCACACTCGTCGTGCATGGCCGCTGCTATCCGGTAGCTGGCCGAAACGTCCTACGGGCTTTCAAGGAGGAGTCCGCCATAGCCTCGAGGATGAGACACGAGAATGGATTTCAAATTAAGGGATCGGCCGTGCCTACCGTGGGCGAAATTTCGGTTGGAATAACCATTCTCACAACGAAGAAAGGATTGATACAAGGGAAAAATATGGATTTCAACGCGTATCTAAAAATTAAATGGAAATTTAATTAATCATTATTTGGAATTTCTTTATTTAATTATACTCGGCAAAAATTACTATATTAACTAAAAGAAATTAAACTACAATTATTAATTAAAATTCTTCATTATTAATTATTTTATTCTCTTGAGAAGTGCATTAATATTTTAAAATAAATTATATTTCGTTATGAAATGACATTGTAATTCGCCTTATCTATATTAAATGTCAGCAAGTAGTTTTGTTACTATTTATGATGTATTACCATTTGTTATTATTTATGGAACAACAGGCGAAACGAAAAGTACTTTTATGAGAGAATCTCGTTCCATTGCTGGTTGGCAACAACGGTGTTCGTCATTCTGAGAGAAATTGCGCGGACCGATCATCTCACGGCTGGGTAATTCGGTCTAATTCCGCGGCTGCCCGGCGATTTCGGCTATCTGGCCGTAATCGGTTGGGTCCGCCTTGCGCGGCAAGGAACCAAACCCGTAATGGGATGGAATTAAGAGGAGACGTGCTCTTCGCTAATCTATTAATACCTACACGCGAGATCACCGCCGGGCATCGAGGGAAACGAGTTTTCGCGAGACTGGTCGCGGATTGTATCCTGAACGTATCTCTCATTTCTGTGTAAAGTGTTCCATCTATATATTATTTGTTATCTAATCTGGAACGTATTACATTTTTCAATCGAGATGTCCAAACTCTCAAATTACAATTCATCGGTTATAAAAGATTTTTTTGCAAATAAATAATTTTTTATGCAAATAAATTATAATGCTAAATAAAAATATCATTTTTTATTTAACTTCAAATTATATTTTTATATTAACATAATTTTATCTTTTAGAAATTTATTAAAATATATTATTAATAATTATTTGTAATAATGTAATTTGTAATAATTTGTAATCAATATAAGTTTGATGAAAGAATTTGAAGAGAGTAAATGGAAGGTTCTATTTCATTGCGCAACAATTTTTTTTTGGTTGAAGACCGCGCTTGACATCCTTTTTTTACCTTTTTGTAAAAA
>NW_012130082.1:2011307-2025679 GCF_000143395.1 Atta cephalotes
CTCTCTCTCTCTCTCTCTCTCTCTCTCTCTCTCTCTCTCTCTCTCTCTCTCTCTCTCTCTCTCTCTCTCTCACAAAAAAAAATCTTGAATTTTAAGCATCTATATATCTAATTGTCCAATAATTCAAAGTTATCAGTAAAAGAAAAGAACGAAATGCTATTATTTCATTTTTTTTAAACTCTTATTATTCGTCGCGTTAAGATTTTTTAAATGAATGCATCAACAAAATTCTTGAGAGTACTCTTAGTATCAATTTAGTTCAGTTACGTTTATGGCTTAGGTTTGTATCATTCCTGGCATTTTATATCTATAACCCGACAATTTCTAGAGGCTCTCGTAAGAAGAGCGAATGAGTCATTGGAAGAATGTGGACAAATACGTGAACCAACTTTCTTATCATCCAAAAGACTGAACATTTGTCTCGCTTCTTATTGCTGTTACCTATAATAGCTCTTTTATCCTGCGTTGCAATGAATGAACTCATTCGTTTTCATTCTATCTAAAAACTAAGAACACAGACTAAAAACTAAGAACACAGACTAAAAACGAGATAACACAAGAAAAGCGAGAGATAATCTTTGCTCTTTAGTTAAAGACCTGGATGGAAAATCTTTGCTAATAACTTAAATAGGAATCGAACCTTTTTTTAATTATAATGTAGTAAAAAATGTATAAAAAGATAATTATATTCAATATGATATAGTACTTATATGGCCTATATGATTTAATGCTTAATATGACCTATTTGTATAGATAGTTACATAAATAAAGTTAAAAATTATCATTGTATTCATATAAATATTGAAAATGTTTTAATTAATTCAGAAATTATTTTTAACTTTATCGTCAATTTTCAATATTGGATTTAGCAAATATCGCAATATAGTTTAAGTAAGCTATATTGAATACAATTTATTTTTTCGGAAAAATTTATGATGAAATAAAGGATTATAATAAAAGTAAATAGTCAAACATTTTTCACATTAAATTAGAGAATTTTATGTTATAGTAAATTTAGTTTATATTTAGAATATTAATTTATAGTACATTGTAATACTAGTTTATTATATATAAAATGTTGATTACGAATAAATAAAATTTATTGTACAAATAAATTTGATCTTAGCGTGTAATCAATTAAAAAATTACAACTTTTTAATTTTGTTTGTTGAAATTAACGCAAAAAATTCATGATATAAAGTAAAAAATACTCTAATGTATTGGGTTGTCCGGAAAGTTCGTGCCGACTTTGAAGGAAAATTGAAACGCAGAAAATTTAAATTTAAGTATACATTTATTAAATTATATAGGTTAGTCGGCACGAGCTTTCTGGGCAATCTAATACTTTGTTCGTATCAATCAATAATTATTGTTAATAACACAAATCAAATTTCTAACAACTTTTGAAATCTTGTGCCATTATCTCTCAAATATGTTGCCTAACTATATTACTTAACTAATTTATTTTTGCATGCAAACCAGTACACAAAGCGAAGATGACCAATTCAACGATAATTTATTTTGTATTGCATTTCGAAAAGTATTTGCACGTTAATGAATCGCACTAAAATCTGTGTATTATTGGTGCGAATCATCGCTAACGTCTCACCGCAAGCTATTATCACGCCTTGTTACCCGGCCTGCACGATTTTGTTTATCGCCATTTACCAGTCATGCATACTTATTCGGGGAACAATAAAAACGAGACCAGTGAAATCGCGCTACACATCGTAAAGACTCGAACTGATTAAATATTATGGCGCGTTAATCTTTTACGCGAGCTGCAAACTGGAATTTCGAGAATCTGGCCACAAAAGCAATTGGGGAATAAACAAAGTCTAATCAGGCATTTGAGCGCTTCGTTATAAACTCTCGAAAAGTGTTTCATACTTTTCCACGAATGAAAAGCTCTTTTGAAAGACAATTATAAAAGAACGCGTTCTCGAATGGAAAATGACGCAACTCAAGTCATGCACACAGCTAAGTTATTAAGATTAAACTTGAAATGCATTTTAACATATATTTCTTAAAAGTCTTAATTTTAATGCTTACAACAAATTCCTTGACAGAGATTTGGTTTCTATAAAAAAAAAAATTGGAACTATAATTCTAAAAATATAAAATTTATTCAAATTTAAACAAGTAGAAGAAAAAGTAATAATTTGAACTCCTGCTTCTAATAGCTTCATTAGAAATTTTGTCATAATTAATATTATCTCTTCTTTTAAACTTATTTTTAGAGATGTCAATGTTGTAAAATAACTGCCGTAAAATAGCTGACGCGACTTTTTTGTTAAGTGTATTTTAAATTTAAGATAGTAAATTATTGTTTGTAATATTATTGACTCGAATATGACTAAAATCTGAAAAAAGTTACATAGAAATAAAATAAGAATCCATATTACTTCTCTCTCTAATAATATCTTTTTCTTTATTTCATTTCGAAATTATTGCTCTGACATTTCTTTTTCATTTTTGATTTCTTAAAATTTGAAAATTACTTGTCATAATATTTTTGATCAAGAAAAAAGCTATTATAATAATATTTTAGTTAAATCTTGTAGTTGAATATCTCAACTCGTTATTAGATCTTTAGATTCCATTTAAATTAAACTATGGCAGTTAATCGTTAAAGGTTAATCATATGTGGCACAGTCGACGAAGGCAAATGCCAAGAAACATGTCGGTGTTTCTTAACAACGTTCAGCACGAATATCGACCCAGGCAAGCCTTATGCTTATGCAGAAACACGCTCGCGTAAGTAAAATTGCTCACATTTTTCAGACGCGAAACGAGCGATGGGTAAGAAGCAACGGAGACGGGCAGGAGGAGACATGGTGGAATTCGGGGGAGAGGGGAGAAGGGAGGTTAGAGTATTTTCTTTTTCGAGCCTGACGAGCATCAAGCTCTCTCTCCGGGGCTCTTGAAGAGCAGCAATGCCGGGGAACGGACAACGGATCCGGCGCTGACGCTCATTACGATGATTGGCAGATTCAATTAACGGCCGACCGGGCTCCACCGCGGCGGGGTCGCCTCGGCTTAACCCCGGCTAAATATTATTAATAATAATCAGCTCATTACCGGCTCCATTAATTATCCGTGCCGAGTATACGCGGGTAGCGCACCTCCAGGAGCGCACCAGATTCGAGGGCCGCGCGCGTTTGTCGATATCCGGCCGAAATAAAACTCACCGGTGGTCCGGAGCACACTCGGACATTAGCTCTCGCACCACCTCGAGTTATATCGGTATACAGAGAACGGTACTTACAACAATTTGGCTTTTATTAAGGCGCAGCCGTTATCGTAGATACATATAATCGTATAACTATATAATGCATAATGATATCCAAATCAGAGTTGAATAGTGCTAAATTAAAAAGATAAAATTTAATTTAAAAAGTTAAAAAGTTAATTAATTTTAACTTAACTTAGTCCTTTTTAGACTCTTAACTTTTTAACTTTATTTAGTTACATTTTATCTGTAATTATTAATTTTTTATTTAATTCTTTGAAGTTAAGTCTCAGATATAATACGCGGCAATAGCGATAACTTAAAATGAAGTGATAGTTGCAGAAGTGAACAAATTTACTAGGTATTGACCGATGAAATTATAAATATTCTAATGAATTTCCTCACTTTTGTAATTTTCACTTCATTTCACAATCGATCCCCAGATTTCAGTTCGTCAGAAACCGTGTATTTCGATGTATCTAATTTCTGATAGATTGAAATCTATTATCCTTTATTATTATCGCTACTCCCTCGTATTGTGTCTGAAACTTTAATCATATCACAAGCCAATATTCATAGTCGAATCGTATATATTAAACAGTATATATAAACAAAACAAATAAAATATAGAGTATTTTCTAAATAAAGTATATATTTGTCATTTTCGTTATTTATAAGATTGAAACTCTGGAATCATAAATTTAAAAAATAAAAAAAACAAATTTAACTTTTACCTTTTCAATTATTTTTTTTATTAACTTCATTTTTAATTCAATTAATTTCATTATAAATTAATTTATATCTATCTTAACTAAATTAAATTTTCAAGATTGTTAACTTGAACTTAATTTAGTTAAAAAAAAAGTTAACTTACGCAACTCTGATCCAAACAAATTCCACCAAGTTTTTTTAATATGATGAACAAGAATCACAAAATATAAAAAAAATCTATTTCCGCTAACTAGTGTATATTTTTAGAACTTAAAATAAAACAGATATATGTTTGGTATTTGATGAAAGAAAGTGCAGTCTAATGCAGGAATAAAAAACGACCTTATAATTCATCATCATAAACCATCGGTATAATAACTTTTTTCCGAATCTGTTCGACTCAAGGCAAAAATGATAAAAACTAATGTTATTAATATTATTATTAAAGTAAAAGCGGAATATTTTAAGTTAATTGATCTATATACGAAGAATTGGTTCAATTATTTCTTTTGCAATATGTGGTCTACGACTGTAGTACTATAGGAGCTGCAGAAATATGAAAATCTCTCGTTGATTTCTCGCGCAGAAATGGTATCACCGAAGTCACCCTTGCGATGGCTCTCGTAAAACAGTGATGAACGAAGAGCGAGCGGGAGGGCAGGCTACGACGGAGGGAGGGAGATGGGTAGGGCGTGCAATATTAATCCATTTAACAAACTCATTATCGATGAGATATACCGAGCGTTTACTGTGCGCGGCGGCGGCGCGAACGCGCTCCACCTATCCCGGGGGAACCCCGGTTATATTAGCGGCTTGGCACCCCTGTGGCTTGATTTACGGGCGCGCGCTAACGAGCCTCGGCCTGCATCAGCCATGAAAGAGGTGCAGGACGATGCAGCAGCACTCGGGCGCTACGGTTACGATGCAGCGCGAGGGTCATGGGCGTCGCTAAAAATTTATCCGTCGGAATGGCGAAGAAGAAAAAGCAAGGAAGAGTGATCTTGGCGCGATCGACAGTGGCTAAAATACTGTTCGACTTCGCGCGGAGCAATCAAACGAAGAACGATACTTTGGAAGAAATTCCTACTCTCTAAAATTTTTCGAATAAATTGTGACTCTGAAAAATGAAATCTTACCCTTAGATTGATTGAATTTTCACACTTTAGAGAGAGATTCCATTCCAAAAAATTTAGAGAGTAATTAATTTATTAAATAAATATAAAATATATTTTTTTAATTGTGTGACTTTTCTATACGTATGTATTATCAAACTATTGTAGCATCTATGTATTTATGTAAACATGTATATATAATATAAATGAACTATGCTACGAACTTTTGTTCGAACCCAATATACTCGTCATCAATCATTACACCAACGATAATAAGATACACAGGTAAGATACAAAATTGCTAATTAAAGATTAATAATATACACTCAAAGTAATTAATTCGCTTGATATATCGATTTTCCATTTATTGTAAAGTAAAGACGCAATGATTTCCGTTATTAGTGCTTAAATGCAATTCTTAAAACCAAATTACATTTGCCCATTGGGGCTCGCGAATTATATATATTTATACATTCTTTCATTATCCTGTATCATTCGGACGCAACTCGTGCTGGACACACCCACAAGGTGTTAATCGCTTCTTGCTTGGCTCAATTAACTGGAATCGATAAGTTTGGCAGAAGATAATCTCTTTCCCCTTCCCCCTTCCCTCTTTCGATATTACCTCATTTCATCGACCGCATAAATTCAAAAATAAAAAAGAAAATATATGTTCTTCCCGTCACAAGTATCTTGTAATAAAGAGTTTATCAAAGATCTCCGTGCGGTCGAGCTTTGTCGTGCTCGAAAATCGAATTTCTCGTTCGATATCCAGGGGCCGCCTCCATGGCGGCGCCCATGACGTCGTCGATATACGACAGAACGGATACAACGGTTGGTGGAAGAACGGCAAGCGAAGGGAGAGGTCACCGTGTTCTTCTCCGACAATATGCCGGCTGGCTGGAAATCGCGAAACGATCCAACACCGGCGGGCTGATTGGACCGTATTTGGTTGTAATTAAGGCACCGGCAGCGGCCATTAGCGAACTGCGAAAACGAACAACATTGTTTGGTGCACACCGCACGTAATCAACGCATATCCTGTTCTCTTTTCTTTCAGGAACATCGCAGTTGATCCCTCCTTAGTGTCGTGCAAAATGTAGTATTTCATAAAAGATATTGAAAAAATATTATTTCTCACAGAAATATTATTTCTCTACATTTTCTCCATTATTTTTCTACATCTTCCAAATTTTATTTTCTTTGTAAAAGGAAGTAATTAGAAAATCATCTTTCTTATTGTTACCTTTTATTGATTAAAATCATTAAAATTTTGATAACTACATCTCATATAGGAATGTCAGTTGTTTTCAATAGCACCAATGTTTAGCCCAATATATGATAATCAACAATTGGCCAATACTTGGTATTCTATTGTGGGTCATATCTGGCATAATTGAGTATCATTGATTTTTACTTTACAATAGCATCAATGGGCCAATATATGATAATCAATTATTAGTCGATATTTGGTATCTTATTCTGGGGTTCATGTCTGACATATGACTAGGTACCATTGATTTCCGCAGTTTTTTGTCTATTATACTTAATTTGTCGTGCTATAGTTACTGAGTTCTTATTATTAATAAACATGTCGAAAAATTAATATAGACAAAAAAGTTTCGAAACTTAAAACAATTAAAAATTAAAAATTAACATCATTGAAAATGTATTAATAATATTGAAAAAAAGCAGTGAAGAAAATAACAATGACATTAATATTGACAATACGAACAATGTAGTAAGGTTATATTAGATCACAATGAAGAAACCATTTATCACAGATGACAATAAACAGTGAATTATTCTTATTTGACAATATTAAACAAAGATAAAATAATTCACTGTTACACCGTGGCATCTGTGTCTCTTCTTGGAAAGCTTGTTTAAAATAATTGGAATAATCACGGCACTGCATTAAAACCATTATTGGTCAAATATTGTTGGCATGATAAGACAAGCATTAATGGCCCAACATTGTTTACCACGTTTGGCCAGTATAGTTACTCATCGGGCCGAAGTTATCATCCCATAGTATTCCCATTAGTAGGCTAGTCATAATTGCCGTTATCGCGTCAATATAGGTAATCAATCTTGTGTCAGTATTGGACCAACAGTAAAATCCTCTATGGGATATGAATAATAATTTAATTTACTTCAAATCTATAGAATGAAATAATTCCAACATATTTCTATATCGAAACCGATATAATAATTATGATTCTTACATCGCACATATATCATTATCAGTATAAATGAGAAATAAAATATCTTCGTTCAACTTTAAAGTGTCTGATTATTTGTTTGCTTATTCTCATGGAATCAATCAGACACGAATAATTGACAAAAATTTATTACGCAAAGTCTTTGGAGAATGGTATTACGCAAAACTCTTCTGCCATATCGAGGATGAATATGGCAACAATACCTCTCGACTCGCATAATTGGCGCTATGGGCACCCAATGGAGCCTCGCGACGGTGCCGGGAAGGCCGCCGGCAGGATGAAGAGATTTACAATGTTCTCGGTCGTAAAATAATCAATAAAATCTGCGCAATGTAAAGAAACGGACGTGCGGCAGTGATTTAGTATGCGAAGCGCCGGGCCCCGTCCTCTCCCTCTCACCAGCCTGTCCAGGGTGGTTTTCTGAGGTCTGTTCTTAAGGTCCGGCTATATAAAGGATTTTGAAGCATTCTGAAGAAAAAAAAAGTTCAAACGAACTCGAATTAAAATTCAGAGATGGGACGAGTTTTTGCCATGATTAATTATATTGCCAATGTAATTATTTAATACTTTGTTAATACTCACACGACATTAAAGAGTTCAATTCATTGAGGAATCTAACAATATAGATGCAAAAATTGATGTCCATTGGACATTAGCATAATAACACTCGACTAGCGCAATAATATTTTTATATGAAATAAGAAATTAACAATACAATAGTTTAATTGACAAATATTATTATCATAAAATTACAAAGCAATTTTAATTACAAAACTTTAATAATTTAAATTCCCAGAAAGTGCCCAATAAAATAAGCCCAAAAATAAGCAAAAGCTTTTTTACAGTTAATTTCAAGATTTTGCTATAATTTTAATTTCAAACTTAGGTAAATGATCGTGAGTAATAATAAGAATGATAATGAGGTATTATGGTTTAAAATGTTCTGTAATAAGTTTTCTTTAAAGCGGTTAACATTGTAAAAAATAAAATAAAATTACTCTCTTTAATGTATTGCTATTTTCTGAACGCTCAAATTCAGTTCCTAAAGACATATGATCAATTGCGTTGACTGAAAAAGGAAATATACACGTAGGCCATATGTCGTTGGAGTGGAAACCAATTAGAAAGGGGCTGAGCAGAAGTCGATGGTCGTTTTGAAAAAATACGTTGTCTCGTAATCGTGCACTAATTCATCAGCGCGCCCCATTTGCGAACGTAAGTCACTCAAATGATCTTATAGCATCACCACGCAGATAATAGGCGTGGCACCGGCTATTCTGAACGGTGCGTATCTCGATTTTACGAGGCGTTAAAGACATCGTGACTGATGACGGAACCAACTAACAAGTTCTCACAGGCAAAACAAAGACGTTTGACAAATTTTGATCTTCATCCATTTATTGTATTATTACGAGCGATATTATATTAGAAGCTTTATTAAGATGATACTCACAGCAGTACATATAATTTATCCGGATCTGAACACAATTTTTCTCAATAATATAAGAATTATACCTGTTAATTTGTTGAACATTGGATTTGTATTAAAATGTGTTTTTATATTTTAATTACTTTGTTTGCATTATTATTATCTAATATATAATTGCTAAATACATTGAAAGAGAGATTATTAATGCAATCAATAGATGTTCTTTTATTTTGTAACGATTATTTTTACTGTATCATTTCTCCAGTAGATCACGTCGTTTTTATCATCCTTTTATTATATACATATATTATTATCTTTGAATATTGTTTTCTTAGACTATTTAATATTTACTTTTTAACTTGGATATGTGATATTATTTGGATTGTTAATTATTAGAATTGTTTCTTTATCTTAAAAGATTTTAATAATTCATACTTCCAATAATTTTTCTGTCAGTAGACTTTTCATCTCTCTGTATCTCTTTATTTAAATTTTACTACAATATTTATTATAATATTTTGACTTACTTGAGTATCCATTAATCGAGTCGAGGTCTCTTGGATGATCTTGGATGTGGGTAGTGCCTTATATTTTCTGTGGGAAATATAGCGTGATTTGCCCCGGGGTTTTGTGGTGGGAGCCAAGTATGGTGACGAATTTACGAGTTCCTTACAAGCGAAGGTCTGCCTTTTTCGTATGAGCATGTAGCGGGCAATAAAGTATGAGGTCAGAAGATATTCGAAACAATCGGGCTGAAGCAGGATCTATATTGGCTCAGGAAGGTTCGGATCAAATTTAGAATTGATTTACGAGGGATTGCACGCTGGCAACCCCTCTCAGATGAGCCATCGTTCACTCTATTTACGGAACAATAATTTCTCGCGGAATCAAAAAATTGTTAGTATATAATGAATATACATGTAATGACAGAATACATGTAATTGATTTTTTCAGCTTTGAATAAAAATTACTAACATTATATTAAAACAGCGAAAAATTTAGAGAGATCCTAAACAAGATAATTAAAGTCCTGATATTAAAATTAAATGCAACTAGAAATTAATATATAAATTAATATATAAAAATTAATATATAAATTAATATATAAAATTATTTAAAGATGTATAATATATCTTAAGCTTTTTGCTTAATTAATTGTTGACAGAAATATTTTTTGATCATTTACAATTACAAACTACATAAGATAAAAAAAACACTAATTCTCTTGTAGTTAATATATAAGGTATGTGTGAAACACTCTCACTTGATGGATCTTCATTAAATAATGAAAGTTCTGAGTTTATTTTCAATAGTTTTACAATTCTATGTAGAATAAATAAATAGTTCCGACCATTAAAGCAGAGATACTGAAAATTCAAATAATCACAGTGAACGTCTTATTTTGAATTTTTTGGTTTTTGTAATTACAGTATACAGCTGTAATTTTTATATGTTAAAATGGGATAAATGAAATAACTTTAAATTTTTTAAATTCATCAAGAGATTTTTAGAAGAGATTTTGGATTTCAAATAATTGCTACCGATAAATCCGCTATCGGCCATGATCGACATGAAAACAGTTTTACAATGATAGAACGAAACGATAAAAAAACTCGTCGGGAAATCTACGTAGCTATATATTTCGTAATAAATAGAGGGAAGCAGGAAGTATTTGAACGGAGACGTGTTATTACGAGCTCGGTAAGAGTGGGAGAATGCAAGGAGGTGAAGGAAGAGAAAAAGAACCGTAGAAAGTTTTGCTCGTTTTTGCATGAGATTCTCGCTGCCGATTGGTCTTCTCATTATGCGGCAATTAAACAACATGGCGCCCGCAGAGGCTCGTTCAATTCGTTCGCTTAGCGCGGCGCTAGTTATCGGATACGGTACATATATTGGAAGGCCGGCATTGAAATCTCCTGTTATTATACCTAAAAAAAATATTTCTAGCCACGTGTAATAATAAGATCTAAGAATATCTTATTTATGTAATAAAATATCATGATTTATATTAATTTACGGCTGTTCATTAGGCATAAGCAATTTGCACAACTATATTTTTTAATTCAAATAATTTATTGATGTATTAATATTAACATAGATTACATAGATTGATATATTAATTGTTATTGAATATATTTTTTTTATGTTATGAAATTCAGGATAATAAATTAAATTTTTTCTAAAATAGTCAATTTCTCATATAAGAATTGATCTATAAAAACTTAATAAAAAAAAATATTTGTCATTTTTCAATGCGTTATTATTCAATATGCAAAAAATAAAATTTAACATTTTTATTATACAAAATTTGTAATGTCACTAAAATCTAGAATTATAAATTATTAATTCGTGGTGTATTCCTGGAAAGTTGGATTGCAGAAAGTTGACGTGGCTTGTTTGTACAGAGGATTCTCGCCCTGAAACATTTCAACATATTGACATTCCGGCAATCTTGTAGTCACGCGATCAGAAATAATGAGGAATAGCGACTCACTCTGTCCCATTTGGCGAGGGCGCGTTCCTTCTCGAACTTAACGTATTCCCTTTTGTCATGAATAATCGTAAGGATCTTCCAAATGAGGAGAATCAGGAAACCGATGATGACAGTGCTTATAACAACGCCTAGCGCAACACCTACGGGAGAAAGTAAATTCTAATTCATTTCGTATCGTCTCACATACATAAGTATAACCAAAGATATTATATTTTCAAAAATCATCGAGTGAATGATAATTAGAGAAAGACAGACGGACAAAGAGAAACGCAATAACCAAACAGAATTTTAAAACATGAAATAATAACAAAAAAATGCTGTATACTAGCACCAACTTTTGAAAAATATGCAGATGTGTGTGATTAATCTAATTAATTAATTAATTAATTAATTATTCAATCGTTAATATCTTATCACTTATTAATAATAAACAAAAATAAGTGGCTAAAATTTCAAAACAATATTGTAAAGAGCATATACCACTGCGCAAGATGTTAGCAGCGAACAATAATTAATTTATTAAAAGTATAAAGAACAATAAAATATAGACGTTTCGGTCTTAATTAGACCATCTTCAGTATAAATACAATAATTACAATAGTTTATAACAATATGGTATCATTGTTCATTCTACTAATAATTTAAATCGTGAAATTCGAATTTTTTCAGTATATAAGCTGTTATTACAAACAATTTGATAATTTATTTAATTTGTGATAATCGAATCTTATCATTTAAATAAAAATTAACATGAAAAAAATGCTCGTTATATACAGATTCTACATGTTTGTCCTTTAGGATATTATTTTAAATAAGAATGGCTAGATGCTCGAACACATAATTTCCAGATTCTGATGAAACAATAAGTTTTTTTCATTTTATTCTATTATATACAATATTATCCTTAAAAAAAAAGAATTAATTAATTATACATTACATATTAATTCTGTTTAATTTATCAAAGAGAATATAATAATGTAAGTTATATATTTTGTGATGTGTCACGAGAGATACATAATTCATATAATGATATAACAAAAATAATTACCAAAAATATTAATTGGTGTTGGGCAAGCTCTCTCTTGCTCAGCTTGAATCTTAAAGATTTTGATATCTCCTCCAGTACCGGCTCTGTGGTATTGGTATTTAAAGACAAACGTACAGCCTGCATCACCGGGTGTTCGACATATGCGGGCATCGGCTTCTTCATCTTTCGTAGGATCTTCTTCGACAATATCGACCTGTGAAATAATTAAGCGTCTTTTTGCATCGCATTGCAAATTGTTAATCACCCTCGCGCAGCTTGCGTACATATAAACTAACAATGTGTTCTTTACTTCTTGTTCCTTGCTTTTTACCTTTTGTCTTTTTTTTCTCTTTACGATTATTTTATCGACAATCTTGTTTCATGTTATGCGTTTCTTTTCTCTTCTAGTTCATCTTTTATCTTGGGTGAAGAAAACGAAAAACAGGATAAAAGGTAAAAAGTAGTAAAAAGCAAAAAGCATTGAAATAAAGAGTACATTGTAGATTAGACAAATGTTATTTCAAAGGAAGAGCTACTAACGATGTCTATTTCATGCATGCATAAATCACATTTCCCATTTTTCGCGAGTGGTCCTGTATTGTATGCTACACATTCCACGCAATCCTTCAATTCTTCGCATCGTTGTCCTGGACACGTCTGAAATGTGTTATAAATAAGTAATTGTTTTAGAGTGTTGTAAGAGTATAAGATATTTTACTATTAAAAATTCTAGAACACCATGTATAAATGTACAAAGAACGACTAACATTTGAAATATATATATTTTTCAAATACATCATTCGTAAAAATTAAATTAAATTAGTAGATAATAATCAACAATTTAAATAATTTAATACATCAATTATAAATTTCGGTCAAAAAAGTCTTTATAGATATATAATTTTCGAAGTTTTGCTTTTATGTTATTGATATTGAAATATTTATGGAAATCATATGTATACGAATGATAATCGATTAATACAGAGTGTCCCAAATCTATCGTACTATCTGTTAATGACAGAATTTTTAAAATTATTTTGAGACTAAAATTCTAATATCAATATATATCGAGGCTATAATAAATATTTAAAGTTAACCAATCATATCGTATACAGTTCGCGCGTTTAGGTGTGATTGACATTTGGTTCTACAATATACAACGTAAAAAGTGTCAATTGCATCTAAACATACAATTTTAAACAATATGATTAGTTAACTTTAAGTGCTCATAATTCAAAAATTATAGCCTCGACATTTCGGTATTAAAATTTTCATTTTAAGACTTTACGAATCATTAGTAAATGACGTGAATAGATCTGGGATTATATACCTTGTATATAAACTTGAATGTAAAAACATCTGTGCATTTTATTAAACACTTTTTATGTTTTTTCTTATTTTATTTGCTGGAAAAAAATCGTTCGTCCAACAGTACCCAAACAGAACAATAAATAAATAATGTAATGTCCAAATAATATAAAATAAATCATAACTAATCGAAAAATGATTTTTAATAATCATTGTGAAGTCATTTTGTCATTATCATGACATTTTGTTTTTCTTGGATATTTCATTATATGCAGACACTCACAGGACACTCCTCACAGTATTGTCCGGAATATCGAATATTGTCCCGCTCGTGACAATGACAGCTGCCGCAAATGCAGTTGCCACGTCCACTGCAAATCTCGACGTTTTCACCCGACGGCAGGATGCATGTGCTGTTAGTCTCCTTGCAGTCGCACGTCTCACCACCCCATCCTGGCAAGCAATTGCAGGTACCGCATTCGCACTTGCCCCGTCCGCCACAGACCTTAAACAGACAAAGAAGAGACGAACAGTGAACGTAATGGGGTACGTACAAAGGCGTGTAATTTGTCCAACCGCCCTTATAAACACCGCTGCCGCGATCTCTGCAAGATTGCCATATAACTTCCGAGCGAATTTGTTAAAAGCAACTATCAAGCGAGAACATGGTAGTTACGCGCGATAATAGAGATTTCCTATCCTTGGCTATAATCCTTTTTCGAGTGTATAATCTTTATCTTTTATATCTGCGCTAAATACTTTTATATATATATTAGGTGTAGTAAAAAGAAATCCATTATTTTCCATTCAATTTAATGCAAAAATGATGGATTT
>NW_012130082.1:2025699-2070009 GCF_000143395.1 Atta cephalotes
TTTTACTACACTATATATATATATATATATATATATTGGAATTGAAAATATATTAATGTATTGAACTATTTTTAGTATAATTAAGAGTATATAATTTTTAACTATAATGCATAATAATAAAATTAATTGACTATAAAAGAGAATCATGTATAATATCTGTTAAATACTTTTTGCACGAAGATTATTAGGATTTCATTATCGATTACATTGCTTAGAATATCCTGCATATTTTGCGATTCGTTAATTATAATCATTTATTTTTAATTTTGGAACTTACCTGGCCACCACTGCGTTTGCAAGAGAAATTGTCGCATTCACAATATTTTCCGTAAAACAGTTCTTGAGGATTGTTTGGTCGTTTATCACAATCGCAGACACCACATTTGCACGTGCCATGTCCGCTGCAAATCTCGACGGTATGATTGTCGGGTTTGCAGTCGGTCATCGAGTTCAATTTGTCAGCACCGATGTCACTTCCCTCGCATTCGCATTGCTTCCCGTAAAAACCGGAATTGCATGAACACACACCGCACACGGACGTGCCTTTACCCTTGCATTCTATTGCGTTCGGCTGATATCCCTGTATCACAAATAGTTTAAAATTTGATATAAAAAGTGTTATAAAGCAATAAATATTATGCGAATTGATCACTCATATGAAAATATAAATAATTTTTTAATAGTATTTTTTAATTATTTAGTTTTGAACATTATACACATAGAGTATCCATGTAGGATTTTGTTATTGGTCCGATTACTGGCCCACTAATGGGAATACTATGAGATGATAATTTCAGCCCGATAATGAATAACTATACTGGTCAAACGTGGTAAACGTGGTAAACAATGTTGGGTCATTAATGCTTGTCTTATCATACCAATAATGGTTTTAATGTCGTGATTATTCCAATTATTTTAAATGTTTTCCAACAAGAGACACAGATGTCACGGTGTAACATAGAATTATTTTATCTTTGTTTAACATTGTCAAATAAGAATAATTCACTGTGTTTACTGTCATCTGTGATAAATGGTTTCTTCATTGTGATCTAATATAACTCTACATTGTTCGTCAATATTAATTTCACTGTTATTTTCTTCATTGCCATTTTTTTCAATATTATTAATACATTTACACTAATGTTAATTTTTAATGTTTTAATTTTCGAAACTTTTTTTATCTATAATAATTTTTCGATTTATTAATAAGGACTCAATAACTATCACACGACAAATTAAGTATAACAGACAAAAAACTGAAATCAATGATACCCAGTCATATGCCAGATAGGGTATAAACCCAGAACAAGATACTAAATACCATCGACCAATAATTGATTACCATATATTGGGCCAAGCATTGATGCTATTGCAAAATGAAAATCAATGATATCTAGTCATTCTATTCTATTATGGCCAGATATAGCCTATAATAGAATACCAAGTATTGGCCAATTGTTCGTTACCATATATTGAACCAAGCATTGGCGCTATTGAAAACGACTGACATTCCTATATGGAGTAGACCAACAAAGCAAACAAGATAAATTGGATCATGAATCGAATCAAGCTTTGAAACAATTGTCCTTAATTTTTTTGTTTCAAACAAGATATTTTATTATGCTAATTTCGCGCGCTTTCTCTGCACTCTGGAACAATATGTAGAGTGCGTTCTGAATATTCGCATGAAATGTATAAAGTGTTGTATATCCTTATCGAATGTTAAACAAGAATGCACAATCTCTATGCGCAAATTTGAAACGCACTTATAAGCAACAATTCTGTATATCTTAAAGCTTATATTAATTCAATTTGCCATGAGATCTAATTTGTTTCGATCTATACTCTAAGATAAATTTGAATTAATTAAAAAATTTTAAATACTATTTACAAGCTAGTTTTTCTACTTTAATGTATTTACCAAATGTTCAGGTTTCTCACAAGGACAATCGCATATAATTTCTAAATCGATAGTCAGACTCTCATTCAAGCCTCTAGGTTTGATCTCCATTGTTTGATACCAATCCTTTGGATCTTTAGGACATTCTACAACCTAATCAATTATGACGAATATATATATAATGAACCATAATGAATTAGATTGCTAATTAATAAAAATATTTATAATTGATCTGCGCACCTTAAGCACAATTTCAAACTCAATTATATTGCCTACGCGAAGTCCTTCGCAGTCCTGACGTTCCAACAACTCTCCCGTTTTATTCAAACATCGGGAGAAATATTTAACGTCGATTATTTTCGGCGCTGTATCAATTAACGTCACTGAATCTACTAGTTTCTGTAAATTAACAACATTATAAATTATTATTATCACTCTTTTAGTTACTACGTATAATTAAATAAAATAAGTATTTTAAAATTATTCCTTAAAATTATTCCTTATTATGATTATGATATAAACTAAAAGTAAACGTAGAAAGATTATTTTTTATAAATTGATAATTGTATATATTGATAATTATTATTTATAATAAATATAATCACCTCGTATTCACTGCTCACTAAGGCAACGACATTCTGTGAGTCATTTTCTAGAGTTCCGGTTGAAGATCCGCTAATACTACGACTTAATCGTTGATAAGTTGCATTTTTGTGATCAGGAACGGCAAAGATAATATTCATATTGTGCTCGCGCGCTTTTCTATTGAGCTAATCAAAAGATTTTATTAAACAATAATAAATGTATAAATGACTAAAATAATCCTCAAAGAAAATAAATGAATACTATATTCTTACCTGAGAAATTGACGGATAATCTTGTAGAAGAGAGTAAGTGTAGAATCCATTCTTGTCCAAGTGACATTTGCAATCGTTGGGCTCTACTATTCCTGCAAGCTAAGAAATCGTTAAGCTTTTTCATCTCAAAACTCTCCCCGACTATAGTCGGTTTATTTCAGAATTGCATGATCTCGTTTTGCTTGATTCACATACTTTTCCATCCCCAGCGATGTGGAAGATTGCATCGGTCGAGAACACAATAAGATGACGTGCTTTTTGGCGCCAGCCGATTTCTTTGGTGCATACTATGACCTGCATCATCGCGTCGAGCCCGCCTTCGGGACCATCTAGATTACCCGATACTGGTGCCGCTTGTACCTGATCCTATTTGTTAAGATTACTTTTGTATTCAATAGATTATTTAAAAATAACTACAAAATTGTCAAGAATAATGTGCCAAAATAAAATTCTACAGAAAATAGGAGATATATATTACATTCTATCTTTTGAAAGAAATTGGAATATGTTTGTTACTTTTATTATCCTTAACCAATTAATAGGATTTGTTTTATGTGCCTCAGCACTCCAAATATACAACTGCGATAATTACCTCAAATAGAGCTACGTTTTCCGTAAGAGGCATTTGATTCTTATAATCATAAGGTGGTGCACATGGTCTTCCAGTTTTCAAAATACAGGGAGATTCCAATCTGATATAAAAATTCAAATTATAAAATTTCTTATCAATAAAATTTCATTCAACAATTATGATAACAATTTCAACGATTATTTAATTAGATTATTTATTTAAATTAAAATATATCTATTGTAATAAATAATACAATATAATAATATATTTAAGAATATTTACTTATCGGGTTGCGTGCTAGTCATTGGTAAAACAACCTTATCTACAAAGCTGCCAAAGCCAATGCGGAAATTTGATGTGAGCTTTTGCATGGCTTTGGCTAATTGTAGACCGAGTTTTGATAATTTGTTTCTATATGGTTCCATAGAGGCCGATAGATCCATAAGGTAATATAAATCTACAGGATAATCTTCCGCCTGACCATATTTCATAGTTACGCGATATTCTTCTCCTGTAAATAATTTATTCAGTTTCTTTGTTCTTGAATTATAAGTTATTTAAATTATGTATAATATTAGATAATTATATCAGAAATGCACAATATTATATTGAAAAATATAGTATTTATAATTATTGTATTACATACATTATGTGAGTATACAGAATGTCCCAGATATCCTTCCACTGACAATTTCTATGCAATATTCTTTTTTCGAAAATGTTGAAGCTGTAATAGTTTAAAAATGGGAAGTATTGACCAATCATTGTCCTTGTATTCGCCTTCTAAATATTGATATAATTGAAGTTGGAAGTAATATTGAAACTGGAATTGGAGATGAAACTGAAACTATTGCTAGAATTCTAAAAATTCTTTGCTGTAACTTTAGGTTCAGCTTCAACTCCAGTTGTAATCCCAATTTCTGTTTCACCTCCACAATTTCAACTTCAATTATATTTAAAAAGCAAGTCGATGTACAAGAGCAAGTCAATGAACATATCCATTATTAAGTAATTTGCCATGCCTGAGTACGCCAATTTTCCGTAAATTGTTTGATCAACTTTAACGCTTCCCATTTAAAAATTATTATATACATTTTCATATAAGAATTTTTTGTTTTTTTAGAATGTTCTACAATTCTACAAAATTTGTCTATGAAAAAAACATTCGCTAATTTTAGGAAAATCTGCATTATTTTATAAAATTTTATATATTTTTATATATTTTTTTTTAAATAATAATAATTACTTTTTATTGTAATTCCTAAAAGAACTTTGTGTCTCAATAATGCAAATTATAAATTGATGTACATTTTTTACTTAACATTTGTTTATATATAAATATATTATTTCAAAATAGAAATCTAAAACATTAAATCTTAATAAAATCTTTCTCTCACCTGACCTGAGACGTAAACGTATCCTCTGAGGTTGAATTTGGACGGGATCTTTACCCTTGATTGAGGATAACTGTTGATTTTCCAGGATATCCATCGTATTCTCATGATTTATCACAGCTGATGGTTGACACCAAAAATTGCCTTCTTTCAAATACGTTTGTTTGGACACGCAACGCAACAAAGGAGCACTTACATTTTGTGTAGATGCCTTGTAAAACCATAAACAAGAAATAATTTACCAAAATTATTATCCATTATAGCTTAAAAGTTATTGAAATTAATAATATGTTTAAATTAAAAAATTTTTTCTATACATTTATAATGTGCAACGAGAAATATCTAATAAAAATATTCACACTTTGTTAACGTTTATCATTAATTCTTATTTAAAGTAGCAAACTGTTATTTATCGTCATTTTAATATAATATCTAAGCGCATATATTAATTGTCTATATAGTATAAGATATAATATAAAATAAATAATAAATAATATCAATTTGCTATCCGAAATCTTGAAATCGACATTTTTTTTTTTATTCACATGACGTACAAAGAAACTTTATTTAATCTATGACATATCGAGAGAATGATTACACATTACAGATAATAGATTTCTGATACAAATTAGAAATTCGTTCACAAGGAAGTAAATACAGACTCTTAGAAAACATTTCGATATTTTTCTAATTTATCAAAATTATTTTTAAGTACAAAATAAAGTTATTAAAACTTTATCTTCATTCTATAAGTAATTTTTATGTTTTTTTAAAGAAATTTTATTTACATTTCGAGAATAATTTTTTTTTAGTAAGTTACAAATATATATGTATTATATTACTTTTACATTACATAAATATGATTACAAAACTATTACAAATTCAATAGTTGATATATTGCAACTTTAATTATTTTATATTTATATGTTTTAGTATATTTATTATTATTTTTTAAATCTATTTCATTTTACATCAAAATTTTATATTAATGTAACCATATGAAAGAAATAAACTTCAGTTTATTTTTATGATATTTACAATATCTATTTAATTATTATTTTTATATCTAATCTTTATTTTATATAATAAATAATAATATTTATAATATCTGAACTGCAATAATTTATTTAAATCAATAAACAATAATAAAAAATTAAATTTTTTTTCTTTTAACAACATTAATATTTTATTTAAATGTAAGGTTCCCGGAAGCAGATCCTCCAAGTTTTTCTCACAAAATACATCTGTCTGTGTATATTCCATTCAACTAGGCGCGAGCGATTATTTTCTCTTCCGGATCCTACTTAGATATCAGAGAAAGATAGAAATGACGAAATGACGAAAGGAACGTTTTCGTATTAAGCTCGCACGAGTCATGCAAAACAGTCAATTGCAGTGCAATTGCATGAGTTCACTCTGGGTATGAATCACCGGCGGCGAAACGCGAAACGTCGTCGGCCCGTCATAATAAGTAGTTGCAATGCAGGTGCGCGCTTCTTCGGACGCGACGCCTTCTCCTGCAGATCGCCTCTCTCTTTCTTTCGCGTGTCATCTCTAGCAGAGTAGACCGCTCGTTAACGACGCTTATAAATATTCATTACCGTCATGGAGCACCAGACGCATCGCGGCGTTTGCAGGCAGCTCGCGCAAGTCTGCCGAGACTCACACAGACTCTCCCGATCCCGATACTGCGAGACCGCGGCCACGAAGAGGTGAGCCGTTACGAGAAGAAAATAGATGATGATCCTCGTCCACCGTGCCATCGTTTCCTTCTAACGTCAAACGTTTTACTTTTAACGCGAACGGGCGAGTCGCCACGCCAGCACGAACACTCGCGATCCGAAAGGATACTGCGGCATCCCGCGGAAATGACTCCAAGATAAAACGCGTCATAGTAATAATACGCGTGATTAAGTAATCGTTTGTTCTCTCCACCTTCGACAATTTTTCCAGGAACCAATGATGGGGTTCCTCGAGACATAGGCGAGTTCGTCGGGTGCGGCAGAACGATAACAAATTTGATTTAATCAAGTTTTAATTGAAAACTTCATGCTCAGTTTAAACCTGAGCATATGAGTAACAAAAATAGATGAAGGATATATAATGATGTTTAATAAGCATATTCGTAATAATCGGTTCGAAAGAACTGAAGAAAATATGAAGAAACTTGCATATATACAAAAAAATGATGGATATTCTAATTAAAATAATCTTGTCCACTAAAAATAATCTTAATTTAATATAGCAATATTGATGAAACAAATAATTTCACGATATTGCTTTTAATTAGAATGCTGTTAGCTAACGCTGTTATATAATATGTCATTTTTTTCCTACTTAGAGTTATCGCTGAACATTGCTTACATTTAGTATTTACAAATAATCTACAGTAAAGTCATATAAGGTATGAAATACAGCAAACTGCTGCGTAAAATCGCGATTATACTATGTAACGAGAATTATTGAAATACAGAACAGTTTATAATTTAAAAACAAAATCAAATGCAACAAATATTACACAAATTCTTCATTATGCTTCCAATTTATCTCTGAAATTATGTCACCATGTTTTAAAAATCTTAATTGTATATAATAAATAAGTAATAACTTTTTTATTAAATTTTCATTTAAATAAATATATTAAATTTTATAATAAATAAAGAAATTGTTTTTAAAAACTTTTACATATAAATAAATTACATATAAGTAAATAAACGCATTTCTTTTATTGAGCATACAGTATTGTATATATAAAATATTCTGGATCATATGATGATCTTATATTATATATATTGTATGTACAGTTATACGATTAATGTTTGTTAGGAATTTATTTAATATTTTAAAAAGATTACTTTGGCGCCATCTACTCTTCTTCAATGAATTACCCATGTAAAAGTTTGAAAATTTTCCGATAGATGACGTACAAGAAGAAAAATAAATTTGAATTAGTTTGGCGCCATCTAGGATTACAAACATGAATCGTCCTTGTTCAGTTTTATCAATCTTCAATAGATAGCATCGCAAGATAAAAACAAAAATTGACATTTTTCAATAATTTGCTTTAATAAAATTTTTGTGGTTACGTTACTTAAAATGAAATAAATATATAATCCAATGTCGAAGAAAAAAAAATGAAGAGTACAAAAAGTTCAGTCACGCGCACAAAAGGAATAAATCTAAAATACTTTATTTCTTTTCTTTTTCGAACTTCGTGACATATTTTATATATTTAACAATAAATTGAGTTCTTTTACATGTTACGTAAAACAAACTGTAATTTTAACGATTTTCATAATGTTTCGTTCATGTAATTTTTTTTTACACTATCGAAAATTTTGCAAAGTCTTCAAAATAAATTTCCTGATGTTATGTTTGTTTTTCATGTTAATTTTCTAGAATGTGAGAATGTATCCTTATTTCTTTGCAATAAGGTGTGTTACTACCGTTATAATTCTCCATTACATTTTTGGAATTCCCGCTCCAGAATAAGTTTCTCGAACCTGTCGAGCGACCTCGCTTCCATGAACAGGAATTGACAAGAACTGTAGTCGTCAAGTCTCAATTGCGTATGCTCCGTCTCAAAGAGACGATAATCCTTCATTATTCGTACACTCTTATATGTGGTACGTGACAGAGAGTGTATGTTCTTGATTGAATCCTCGACCTCCGACAAATTTGACAGATGACCGACTGTCAACATTCGACAAGTTTGATAAAGTGAGGAAAATAAGCCGACATGGAGGCAGTGCCGAGATTGCCGATGATATGGTTTCAACTAAAAGTCAGTCCAGAGCCGACTACTTTTGGTCCGAAGCTCAAACAGGTACAAACCTTGCGAGTTTGTCTCTTTTTACTTTTATATTTAATTAATCAATCTTTGTTATATGTTTCATCGTTAGAAATCCATTGTGGAATGTCAAAGTGATAAAAACAACTTGTCACCACCATCTCTTGAACGTCTCTGCACCTTTGCTTTCCTTGTATACTGTTTTTCTTTCTTTTTTTAGTACATACAAGATTTTTACAATGAGGAACCTGAGTCATACAACAGTGAAATACAGCAGTTGGAAAACTTACGCTCGATGGCAGTTAGAGCACCTCTCGACATGGCTGGATGTACACTGTTAAAGAAATATTATTGCCAGTTGCATTTTCTTCAAAGCAGATTTCCCATGTACAAAGATGGTCCTGCTGCAGTTACATTTACGTGGTATAAAATATTTTTTTATTATACTTTACGAATATTAATTATCTAATATTTATCTAATTGTATATAAATTGTATATAATCATGAATTTGTTTCTTTTAAATTGCACAATGTTTTTTTAGTAGAAACATTTATGTTTAGTTTAAGTTTTTAAAAGAAATGCTTAGAGTTAATTAATATTAATATTAGTTAAATTACACATGAATTGATTAATATTGATTTGTTTCTTTTAAACCACTTTTTTTAGGAGAGACGCTTACGCAAATTTGGTGTGTTCATTGGGAAGCATTCGTTTTGAGATTATATCGATTTTATACAATATTGGAGCAATGCACACCCAGTTGGGCGCACGGGCAGAAAGAAATAGTGCAGATGGAATGAAAATGGCATGTACTCATTTCCAATGTGCAGCATGGGCATTCGAACACCTGAAAAATAGTTTTCCTCAACCATCTGGTATTGATCTATCACCAGAATTAATGACATTCATGCATCAGCTTTCCTTAGCACAAGCTCAAGAGTGTATATTGGAAAAGAGTATGTTAGATAATCGCAAGCCGACGATTGTAGGTATGTTTCATCAACTGTCAGTTTTATAAATCAATTATTATAATAATAATTGTTTAGTTCTGACTGTCATTATACAAGATTTATGTATTATGTAGCAAAAGTTGCAAAGCAAATAGTAGATTACTTTACTATGGCCTTAACCACATTGGAACAAGGTGGAGGTGAAGATGGAACTATATCCGATACTGTTGGTAATAAAATTTATAAGGTGAGGCAAATTATAATTTATATATTTGAGTTAATTTATATACTTGAGTTATTTTATACGTTTTTATGAATTTGAATATAGTTTTTTAAAATGAAATTAAATAATTAATCTAAACTTTTGTAGAGCTGGAAACGCTATGTCAAATTTAAAAAAGCGTATCATATGGCTGTTACGTATCTTTATCAAGGTCTTGCTGCGGAAGAACAAAGAAAAATGGGAGAGAGAGTAGCTTTTTATAATGCTGCGTTAACATCTCTTAATGAAGCACATATGATTTACGATTCTGCAAACGTTAAAGAGGAAAAAGCCGCAGTGGAAGAATCGCTCACATTTACCAATGATGTAATTGAAGGCAAGAGAAAAGCCGCTAAAAATGAGAACGATTTTATTTATCATGAAGAAGTGCCTGAAAAAGAAAGCCTTCCTACAGTGAAAGGCGCATCTTTAGTTAAAGGAATATCGTTTAACATAAATGACCCAGAGGTATCAGGACAAGATATATTTGCAAGGTAATTATGTTTTGTATTTAATTTCTTTTTATTATATTTACAATAATTCAATTTTTTTTCTTTTGTGTAGAATATCATATATTCCTCTTTAATATTAATATTTTCTTTTATAGATTTGTTCCTATGAAAGTACACGAAGCTAATTCTCTTTATTCGGAAGAAAAAGCCAAAATATTACGTCTTATCGGAGCAAAGATTGATGAAAAAGATCAATATCTTAATACTTATCTTACTTCATTGAAGCTAGAACATATGAATTTTTGGGATCCTGATACGCAAGCTTCGGAATGGGAATGTTCACCTCTCCCAGAAGAATTACTCGAACGATGTGCTGCGCTTAATGCTAAACAACATGTTATTCAAGATTTAGTAGATATTATGGGAAAATTATCTGAAACAAGCCAAGATGTAGAAAAAGTATTAAAAGAAATATCAAAATTTTTATTGGAAGAGGAACAAAAGTATGAATTAATTATCTCTTGTTAAAAGTTTTAAGTCTCTGATGTTATTAGCTGCGTTTAGTAAAAAAAAGCAACTTTATACATGTTGTAAAATTCTTTAATATAATTGATCTTGCTCTTTTAGTTTTACTAGATCTAAATGTATAAATCAATCATATCAAAAAAATCTTACAATTGTAAAACTATTTTTCCTACCGAATGCAATTATTGATTATTTAATTACAGTTAGAAAATAAATTTTATTTTTTTGCAGAGAAAAGCAATATCAAGATGCAGTAGGCAAAAGGCCACCATCAATAGTGGCAACAGATTTAACTAGAGAAGCTAAGAAATATGAGGAAGCACACAACAAGGCTTGTGAGAGTAATCAAGCCCTTCATAAAGCAGTAACAATGCACGTAAAAAATTTAAAAATTCTTGCGCAGCCATTAGCTGATTTAATGGCCCAAATTCCTTCACCAAATGTTTGCCTTGCAGGTAATTTTCATATAAATTTCTTACGTAGAATAATATTTATATAGAATAGAATTTTATTACACTTGAGCGTATTTACAGCCAAAAAGGGGACTTGATTTACATAAATTCTTAACTCATATATCCATACCTCGTCCGCAAACTGTCGTACCTATATTATTATAAAAGTTTTAAAAAAAATTTTTGTTTATCCCTTTACTTCCCTACTTTTCTGATTAGACTCTCTGACTTCGCTTCTTTTCTTACATTATTTCATTTATTTCTTTTTATTTTATCCGCTTTTCTCTCTTAGTTATATCTACTTCTAATGTATTGGGTCCGGAAAGTTCGTCCGACTAACCTATATAATTTAATAAATGTATACTAAAATTTAAATCTTCTGCGTTTCAATTTTCCTTCAAAATCGGCACGAACTTTCCGGACAATCCAATATATTCTTGTTCAATACCTACATATATACGTTATCTCTATATCACAGATTTATCATCGTCTATTATTATTATCACATATTTATTTCTTTCTTACTCCTTAGTTCATCTTATTTTCTTTTTCCTACCTTCTCTCTATCTATACATTTCCTTCCTGATTCTTTTACCTCCCTTTCTTTCCATAATTTCCTTATTATTTCTCTTTTCTCTTCATCTAATTCCTCATCACACATTTGAATAATATTTATATATAATATTAATATATTATAAGTAATTATAATAATTTAAATAATTTATTAAATTCGAGTTTAGTAAATGAATTTATTCTTTCAATGCTTGTAGATCAAGGTTCTGAAAAATCGCAAGTTAAAGAAATAGAGAAAATGCAGACTAAAGAGTTGAAACGTGTTTTAAATAAAGTAGATGAAATGCGAATGCAGAGACTTGATTTGCTTACTAAATTACGAGATCAAATTGTTCAAGATGATTTAACGCGCTTATTGGTGACGGCTACATCCGAATCTGTTTCTCTGGATCGTTTATTTGCGGACCAACTTAACAAGCATCAAAGTTTGGTTGGTAAAATTTCACTTAAATTATTTCATATTTTCTAATATGTAAAGATTGAATAAAAAAGTTTAATATTGGATTGTAGGTGAGCTTGATAGAACAAAATCTTGCTGCACAAGATAATATATTAGCAGCTCTAACGGACGCATATGCACAGACTGCTAATGTACGTAAAAGTGTGGAGGAAGTATTGAAACGTAGAGAAATGACTATATCTTCTTTAATCAATTCTTATGACGCATATGAAGATTTGCTAGCGAAATCGAGCAAAGGCTTAGAATTTTATAGAAAATTAGAAATAAATGTTTCAAAGCTATTACAGCGAGTTAAAAGTACATGTAAAGTACAAGAAGAAGAACGAGAGCAAATACTTGCAAAGGACAATAAGAATACGTATGAGAAAGTCGACGCAACAATACCATCAACTTACGATCAAGCACGTCCTCGATCAGGTAATGGTCTGAAGCTGAAGGATTATTTGAATAATAGAGTGGAAAGCGGCACCGGTTATCAAAATCCATATTATAACTTGTATAAAGGACATGTTGCATCGATGGATTCGAAATCGTTGACAACTGACATGGGAAATAAAAATGTAATTCAATCTCCAAATACAATACCCATATCGGAAATTCCGTCCTCAACTGTGAAGTCACCACAACATTATTATCCTGCAACGTACACTGATTATAGAACAAGCTCTCCATATTCGTATGGTACACAGACTTATTATGAAAATCTGGTTGCTAATAGCATCTTAAGTCAGAATTACTTACCGACCACTACGAACATTACGAATGTGTATCAACAACCAACACTATCCACGTCAACTGCAGGCATATCTAATTCGAGTGTACAATATCCTGCTAGTTCCTATCTATCTAATGGACAAACTCTACCCACAGCCACCAGCCAAGACAAATTCCACGACGTCTCTTCTAATTACAATGTTTCCAATACTTTGCAGTATGACGCTTATCAATCACCAACGGGATATAACAGCTATAATATTACAACACCGTATGTTTCCAATCAAGAGAAAGTTACAGTTAAGAGCGGAATGGCTGAGACGTCCACGCACATTCAACCAGTACCGCAAATGCCTGTTGTTTCTACCATCGGAACTGCAGTAGTGAACAGCACCGTGTCGACGGTTGATAGTCAAGGGCAAACTTCTTACAACATTGTGCAACAAACTCAATTATATAATAATCAACAAAAGACAATTTTAAATCAAGAAATGTTTCACAGTGGTCAAAACGCTGTTAGATCTCAAGAAACAATGCCAGTAAAGGACAATACATTGACACAGAATTATTCACTTCCTCAGAATGCTCAATCCGAAATTACGTATTCGCAAAACTATCAGAATACCACGTATTACAATCCAACAGAATTACAAGCTCAGCACGTCCCGTATACTCAAAGTACATACGACACAACTGTCGTTCCTCCAACGCAATACATGCAATCGCAGCAACCGAGTACGAGCAATCAATCTGTACATTCTGTACCATCAACAAATGAAGCCTCGGTGTCATACTCTGCGAGTTTACACGCTGTTAATTCTGTCCAGTATTCACAACAGACCGGTAAAGAACCGAGTAAGCAGAATTACACGGATAAAACATATGCCGCATACGGCACACAAGTACAAATGAATACTGTGGCTTCAAATTATCCAAATACTTATCAGAATTATCAGCATGGTACCGCTGGTGCGCCGTACGAACAGACCAACATGCTACCTGGGGACACGTCCAACACATATGCCTACATAAATAACTCGAGTAGCTCGGAAATAATACAGAGCCATGCGAAACCGACGACGGTGCAAAGTTACTCACAATCGTATCAATATTCACAACAAGTTCCTTATTCGGGATACGTGCAGTATCCAAATTATTCGCAAGGCCAAAATTATGCCTATATGCAAAATGCACATGGAAGCAATACAATGGCATACACATATAATCCTGCTAACCAGGCGCAAGGCTACACTTACGCATCTAATCCTCAAGGTACACAGACTTCTCAAACGTTGGAGGCGACGGTTTCAGTAACATCCTCTGATGTTATGGTCAGTGGCATTTATCAGCAACAAGAGATAAATGCACGATACACGAACGCGGGCAATAATGCTGTGGTTAGTCAAACACTATCCTCGCAATACAGTCAAGTTTATCAATCTCAAACAGGAAATGATACATACTACACCATGCCTTATGGTCTTCAAATGCAGGGTCAAGGTATATTACATCTTTCTAATATCGACATTGTATTTTCTTATGTATAGAATTATATTGTCATTTTAGATCATTCTGTTTCAGCTGGTTCAGTAACAAGACCTGATAATTACACTAATTATAATCAGACATACATGCAAGCCGTCAACAATGGAACAAACACAACAACAAGTGCTAATCCGATGAAGCTTACTACCAAATCCGAGGAACCGAAATCGAACGTCGATCTTCTTTCTGATCTCGACATTACTATAAATCATGCACCTCTTGTGCCAGAAGTGAAACCTCTTTCTACAGTACAGAAAAAAGAGCAAGCAATAGCAGCTGACACCGCGGAAGATGATAAGGTAGAAAAAAGCGAACAAGACAAATCTTGTAAAACTGAACAAAAAATTACAACTCCCACTGAAGACAAAAATGATCATGAGAACTTACAAATCGTATGGGATACATGGTACAATGATGTTCAACCGAAAAAAGATCCCCTAGGAGAACCAGCAGCATTACAAAAGTTCATTAATGACGTTGAAAAATACGAAAAATTTGTAGATAGTTTACTCGTAAAAACTTTAAGTGGAGCAACAAATCTTGATATCAAATGGAAAGAAGTTCAAGATTTCGAAGTAAGTTTAAAATAAATTCCACTAGCTTAATATTCTAGCTACATACTCAAGTGAAGAACATATTTTTAAGGACATGTACATAAATAATTTCAAGTTTATAAAAATCTTTTCTTTTTTTAGGAACGAGAAAATGGAAAACAGTCTAGCACTGTAGCATTAGCTCACTCGTCTGAAAATCGAACAATTGACTGTATTCCATATGACATGACACGAGTGCAAATATCGTCATCAGATGTTTCATCATACATAAATGCATCTCACATTATGGAAATCACACAGTGGATACCTACAGCATTTATTATAACTCAAACACCTTTAATAGATAAATTAAATGTTTTTTGGACAATGATCTGGGAACAAGAGAGTGAAATTATTGCATGCTTAGCATCTGATGCTCAGGTTTGTACTTATATAAAAATAATATATATTCTGTAACATAAATTAAGAAACTGAAAAATGCTATATACTGACATTTTTCGTATAAATTATATTATATTTTTTTATTACAACACTTTTTAAAATTTGTATACTCTAATAATAATCTTTCATCGTAGTTGAATGGAGAATTATATTGGCCCATAAGTGAAGAGGACAACTTAGATATAGGAAATTTTACTATTTCACTAAAAAAGATAGTTAATCATACAACTTATATTCAAAGAATTCTTTCTATTCAACATAATAAAAAGAAATTTGAGAGAGTTATTGTACACATGCAATTTCTTGTGTGGCCTTCAAAGTAAGTTAATTCTGTAATTGAAATACTTTGTACTAAATACTAAAAGTACACGTATAGCGATTGACACATCTGACTTTTTCAGTGGTTTTCCGAGTAGTCCTGGCGCTATACTTGCATTTTCAAGCGATGTAATGACAGAACAGGCATTAAGACGTTGTTCTCCTAAGCCGGTAATTGTACATTGTTTAGATGGCGGTTCATTGAGCAGTCTATTTTTAGTAGCTGCTGCGACCGTATGTCACATACGAGCTGATTGTGGAATCGTAGATGTACCATTGATTTTTAAAGGCCTTGCGAAATGTCGCAAACAAGTCGTAAATAAGGAATCGTTATTATTTGCATACAGACTCGTGTTGTACCACGCTCAGGACATCTTAATGAAACGTAAGTGAAATAATTTCTCATAATATCTTTAATGAAACAATTCCAGTAATGTATTGTTTCATTTCAGGCGGTATTTTATCCTCTACTCGAATCACATTTGACAATTTAGATGGATTCAAAGGGAACAAGGAGAAAACATCGCGAAAATTACAATGCCATCCTTCGGACGATTTTCTTCATAATCTCGGGGTGGGAATGCAACGTTCTGATTCTGAACAATCAGGTATGCAATTATCAAAATATTGTAAATTGATTTTAATATTAATTTTAAGCAAATAACTTGTCGAGCATTAATAGTTATTTCAATTTTTTTTAATTTCTAAATTTTTTTATTTTAGGAAAAACACAAACAATTTTAACAAACGATAGCACGTCGAATAAAAGTTCAGCATCACAAGAAAAATCTAATGGCAGAGTCATTGATCCCTTGAGTCAATTGGATCCTTTGTGGTCCATCAGAAGATAATTACACAACGCTAGGAATGTAATTCCACAATGCAGCTTTAAACGATTATTTAAACGAAATAGGCATTCCTATCTTTGTTAAAGTGATTGAAAATATCGAGCTAGAATTTTTAAGATAGCGCTTGTATAAATAATGTTATAATATATATCGAATTACAGAATAACACAATGCATCTAAATTAGCCTTGAAATAAAAGACATTTATTCAAGTATTTGTGTGCTAATTCTTAAGTTTTAACAGTTTTACTGTCTGTTAAATATATAGAATAAAAATATAAAACATATGCCTCCTATTTGTTCATTTTTCATGTTTATACATTTCAATTGGCCTAAATAATGCAATCTAATTACATTATTTAGTTTATATTCGCTATATTTAGGTTGTAATGTATAATTAAGTAAATATAACATAACTTGTATTTCCTTAGCATTTTAATATAATTGATTTAATATTCTTGACTATACTTGTTTCCATAAGAAATAATTATATAAACTTTATGACATATTCATTTCCAACATAATTCATTAGATAACGAAGATACTTTAAACCAGTGATGCACAATCTGCGGCCAACTCATAACCGAAAATAAAAAGAATATAAAAATTATATTTTGTACAAACAAAATGAACATTACACGACCTATAATATTTTTATCTATTTCTGAAAATAGCTTTCTAAAAATGACTCTTAAAAAAGATTGCGCATCACTGCTTTAGATAATATAATCGTTTGACAATTATAACGCATTGAATGCGAAATATTTATTATAGAGAAACAACTCTTCTATATTTAAAGCATAGGTTATGCTAACGTTCATAAACAAATGCAGTTCTAATAGTCATGTTATTCACAATATTATGTATGATGGATTTTAAGGACGCTGCCGAAATATGTACTAAATATCTTTCAAAATTCTAATAAATTGCGTACAGCAATATTTATATCAATGCAATTGTTTATCTTTACATTTCATTTATAAAAATTTCAGTTACAATGCGATGAGCAATAATACATATATATGTATTAATTTCCGCAGTGACTGTCGCGAAACTCACATAACTGAACGTTAATATAAAAAGATTTTTGTCTATGCAATACCAGTGTCAAATTATTTTAAGCTCCTCTGTTTCGTAAATCTTTCACTTTGTAAATTCGCACAAGCCAATGTTCTGTCGTATATGCTTCTTCTAATGTATTTAATTCAAAATCTTTGTTTCCAATCTCCATGTTCCTTACTCTGTCATAACCTGAAGGCTTGCCTATAAAAAGTTGAATGACAAGAATAATTACAAAACTAATATATGAACTGCAGTTTCAATAAAGTAAAGAAATCTTACCGCCTTCGGTATAGACTTGGCCAAATCTGTAATAACACATTTTGTACATGAGACAATTGAGCAAAATTGGAGATCCCTCTTTATCTACTCGGAATTCGCCTGCGGAATTATAATAATCCCACTCGGTTATGGACTTTCCTTTTTCCGTACTACCACCAATACGCACCATCCATAGGAACTTATTTATATCTAATTAAAATACATAGTTAATATTAATTTTTTACAATATAATGCATAGAAATTTTTAGGATCAATCTGAATAGTTAGATTTGTCAATAGTTTAAATATTGTAATTAGTGTGACATGAAAATGACGATCAATTCGTAATCAACAGATTCAATCCTAATTCTCATTTCATACTTTGATTTACAAAAGATAAAGGAATATAAATTGTTAACTTGTTTTTGAAACAATAAATTAAAAATAAAATATTAAAATAATCATGTTAGATTATATTCACCATCTGATGAATAGCCAGTGAGTCCTCCAAAAATCACAAGAACGTAGTTGACATCTAATTCTCTCATAATTTCGTAAGCCTTTTCCTCGGAACTGGCCATTGCCTGACCGACTCTTGATATGTGCGTATTATTCCATGTATTATTGTCTACTAAAATAGTACGATTTGCCATCGCAGTTATCTGATACCCGTAATCCCACCAAGACATTATTTTAGCATTCTGAAAAGAAGATAGAATGTATAATTTGTTTTAATGTTATATTTCCTTTTCATTTCAATTCACATGTTCTTTTTTATTTCAATACGTAATTTCCTTTTTATTTAATTTTCTAACAAACTGTTATTTAATATATCATCTATTTATATCTATACTTTTAGATAAAGACTTGAATTTATAATCTAGATATTTAATCATTTGCATTTGAAATACAGGAAAGTAACAATGCTTACCTCGGGTGTGTTCATACGTAGCCAATAATATGCTTCTCTAAAATCGTCAAAAATCATTCGTCCACCATCAGGCGACCGTGCAGATAATACAATACTAGGCGAGCTATAAGCTTCTGCTGTAACCCACGTGCAGTGAAAAGTATAAGACAGGAAGAGTATAGACATTACTATGATGAAAAATGAGGCGATCTGAAAATATGTCTTTATTTTTATATGTTCTTAATTTACTTTTGCTACGTCTAAATATCTTAGACATATCTAATTTTTTTTCGAAATATTATTTCGGAAACTTACCTCACTCCTCAAGATATAATTACTCTCGAATTTCTTGGCTTTCTTGTCGACAACTTTTCCACTTTCTACTTGCTTCATATAAGTAACTAATAAAGAAGACGCTCCAATTCCACCCAAAATGCACATTACTGGAGCAAGTACTAACATTAAACGTACCATCACTCCCTAAAATATTTAAATGTAAGACATTATTTAAATGTAATATTTAATAAAAAATAAATATGTAAAAATGTATGTATATATATATATATATATATATATATATACATATATATATATATATATGTAAAATTATAAGTATAATCTTGTATATTTTTACTTACTGCAAAATATAAACTAGTAACTCCATACAAAATTAAGAAAATATTCGAGTCTGTTAGCTTAGAAAAACAGAAGTATAAGCCTGATGGGAACAAAAATACAAGTATCTGCAGATCAAAGTAGAAGGAACTCCATGATGTTGGCTGATGTTCCGAAACTGAAGCAATTATTGGAATATGATTTTTTGCATAAGATGGATCGAGCAAGGAATAAAAGCGTCCAGTCCATGGTGATATTTTTCCTTAAAAAAAATTAAGCAATGTGCGTGAGAGTATATCATGAATGTGAAATAATGTTTTATATATATAATGTTTATATATATAATGAGTTAAAGAAATACATGATCAATACCTGTGATGGTTAAAATACCACCAACTACACATGATGTTGTAATCACCACAGCAAGCAGAGCACGGAATAATATCTCAAACTCCTTTTGAGATAATTTACTCCGCAAATAATCTACTAATGCATGAATTTGACAGAGGCCAAAAACACCTAATGCCTAAGAAAAATAGACGAAATAAAATTTTATATTTGAAATCAAATACTGATATTCACTTGTTTAATAATGCCTTATTAAAAATATTATCACAACTTACAAGCATGTGCTCGGAACTTTGAACAGGTTGAAAACCAACAAATGAGATCTGCATAGATAAAATAGTTCCTAAACAATATAAAATACTATATGCAATGTATATCCTATGAGAAAATCTGCCAGTCACCATCAATGTTAGCACATGCAATGGAATCAAGTTAATTAGAAAAACATATCCGCCCCAAGAAGACACCATATAGAAGTAAGCCAGTGCGGCGCACGTAGCCCAACATATCGCTCCTGTTTTCACAGCTTTAATCCACATGTAGTATGTAAACAGCATACAAAAAATCGCTATGCCTTCATTGTCATAAGAACCTGCGACTGACCGAGATATATAACCAGGTACAATTGCAATCATTGCAGCTGCGAATAGGCCTGATGCTGAATCCTAAAAAAATAAATTGAACATGAATAAAATGCTGTTAATCTTACTTCAAATAAGATGCTATATTCTGTATAATTTGATAAAAATATAAACTATACTTTTAATTCTTTAGTAAGCAAATAGGTAATAATTGTTGTTAAACTTGAAAACAACGGAGCGAGGAAGACACAAATGTTGCGTATATCTAGTGTAATATTCAATAACCATGAGATACGATATAATGCTGCGGAAGTTATCATCAAACCAGGATATATGGTTCCTACAAAATTAATATAAATTGTTAATATTTAAAATATTAACAATAAGATTAGAAATAAGATCGTTTATGTTAAATGCATTACTTTAAATATGAAGCACCACTACGGTCTGAATTATTTAAGATGTTGAACTATTATATATATTCATATAAATGAATTAATTTCAGAAATGATAATTGCGTGCCGATATAATTGTCGGACTTTCAACACAATCAATCTGAAATATTAATAATCTCCCCAAATTTTTCAAATTAATCTTAAAATAGTATTTAAAGTAATGTATTTAAAATATTAAGTTTTTTCTTCTTCTTTTTAAGAGAATTTGTATCAAAATTTATAAGCACGATCAACCTCCTATTATCCTGCCAAGTGGATACCAAACGCGATCATCAAACCAATTGTGAAAACTGTAGAATCCATTTTCAGCTAAATATTTTGTGGTGCGATAATTGAAGTACGGATCAAATTCATGAATAACACTTTCAAATCTTAGCACTGAGAACAAACGTGTTGCAAATGCTGGAAAAAATATTGTAATACAAAAATGATTGAATATAACTAATTAATATTTCTTTATCTGATAAATTAAAGTACAAAGATGATAATAAACCTACATAAAATTGCTGCTAAGGAAAGCACAGTTAATTTCAAAAGTGTCTCTTGCTTCTGCGCTGTCATACGCAATCCCCTTGTCTTTAGTAATGTTGCCATATCAATGCAGAGAAATGCACAGTAATTTTAAATGAAATAAATCCTCTATCTTACAGCATCAATCTGCAAATAAATCAAAAATCTCTTTTAAACCATCCTTCTACCATATATACTTGTGTGTTAGCATATCCTAAACAACATGCATTAGGTACTTTTCAATAAGAGACATAGATATAGTGTAATACAGTCAATTATTATAGCTTATTATTTATCAATATTAAACAAAGAGAAAATAATCATTGTGTTACATTGTAGATGCTTTCGAGCATGGAATAATCATATACTGTATGACAATAATACACAATGTTACTTATAGTTAAAATACTGCTTAGTCTTTTTATTTTACTCAAAGTGAAAAAGAAGATATCATACACTTGTCTAAATATATCCAAATACAGTCTTAAAATCTTTTATCAACTATTATTTTTAGAAAGATAAATGGTAAAGAAATATAAAAATTTAGTATTTATGAAGTGATATAAAATAATGATATAACACAGCTGGTGCTTTTCTGCAAGAGACATAGTACAGTACAGTGATCATTTCTTTGTTTAACATTAGTAAACAAAGATGTAATGATTTTGTATTATATCTACTTTGTCATCTGTATCTCTTGCTGGAAAGTACCTAGCATTTTAGCTATGTACATTTATATTAACTTTTTTAAACAAAGACATTTGTACTTCAAATGGAGTAACAATTTTACTTGTTAAATTTTTGTGCACCTCCTTCCGTAACTCTTAATAGCCTAGATTATTTTTTTGTTATTTTAAAGAAAGAGAGTCCTTAGTAAATATATTTATTTCCTTATATTAACTTGTGTTATAATTGGAAAGCATGGAATTATACACTGTATTGATAGTATCGTCTATTTATGTTACTGGAAAGCATCTTCTAGCTCTTGCTGAAAAGTACCATATGTCTAGAAGATTTCTTTTTATGATGTTCTTTAAATATCTTTTAGATATGTTTCTCAAAAAACATCTTTATAACGTTTTTTATATATGCACGCTGTCTAAATGCATTGCTATTATCAATTAGAGAGGTACTGCGTAATGTACAATAAGAGATAGATAAAGCTAATTTTTAAGCGACAATAACAAATAGTTCTATATATCTAGCTTGCATGTAATCTGAACACATGTTCGTTATTACTCGAGGAGGTTATAATCGCGATTGACGAAATAAAACACCGAGTGAAATGCAAGCGACGAGCGTTTCCGTTCTGAAATAAACACACGCTCCCTAATTTTCAAGTGTTTGACACGCCTCTAACAACGCACATGCAACCGCAAACAATGCCGGGTAGATTCATCACTGACCACGTACACAAAATTACCGGCCGGTGACATACGTATACATCGATTCGCATATTTTATTCTTCCGTATCGTATATATATTTAAGCGATGTGTCAACAGCTTCTGAAAGTTCAGGAGAAACTTACGAAATTACTTTATACAACAAATGCGTATAAACACAACGTGGCCATTTAAATAATAACAGAAACGCCAGACAATTTGTTCCAAAAGAAAAAGTCATAGATTATGATCCACACAATCTGAAGATGAACAAACGGCTTGAATTTTGAGAAGATGACTTTAGTGTCATCTGTAGATATCACATCAATTAAATACGTTGACTTGTCGATCATTATTATCACACAATGAATCTATTAATTAAATTATGTACATCTTTCATATTGTTTCTTTTTGTTTAATAAATAAATATTAATTTTTAGAACTTTAAATTCTAAAAAATATAAACATATAATTTCAAAAATATTATTATTTATATCTAAAAAACGGTTGTCATTAAAGTTCCGAAAAAGTTTCTTTGAAATAAGATCTTTAAACTTTTAATTATAAATTTTTAATTTGAAAGATTATTAACCTGTGGATCTAATTTCTCAAAAATTAGCAAAACGTTAAAAGAATATAATATTAGACAAGATGTGACAAGAAATGATAAATAAATTTTTAAATATTGTGAAATTTTAAGAAGCTCTGCGCAATAAAAAAGAACAGAGAACAGAGAATAAGAATTTCAACCTATCAGAAATCATGTATTGTGGAATATACAGTTTCTGATAGGTTGAAATTCTTATTCTCTGTTTTTCTGTTTCTTTTATTGTGCAGAGTCCTTAAGAATTCTTAGGCCGGTTCAGTTGGAGCTTATATTTAAGATAATCTTAAATATAAGTCTTAAGATGTCATGAATAAGAAGGCCGCATTAACGACTTAAAACATTACTTAAGACGATTTTAAAATAAAAACCGATTATGAATATCAGTCTTTTAGAATTTTAAGTTTAACATTTCGTATAAAAATCTCTGAATTGAACGGAATCAAAAATCCTTTTATAAGATTAAAGTAGACGCAAAATTAAGAAATGTTGCAGTAGATTTTATACTAAAATGGAAAAAAATTAAAAACTTACTTAACTTTTTTTCGATTTTAGTATAAAGTCCATTGCATCACTCCGTAATTTTGCGTCTATTTTAATCCTATAAAAGGATTTTTTATTTTGTTCAATCAATTTAGAGATTTTTATATGACTATAATGTCGATAATTTGGTTACTTCATCATATCTTTATATAAGCTGGCTTAAAATAAAAACCGACTAAGAATGCCGACCAGTCAACTATGAATGAAGTCATATTTTCCCATATTTTCCATATTATGATTATTATGCAATATAAAATACATACAGTTATTATGTAAATATTTAAATACGTGTAGTCTTTAAATATTCTCACAATTAATGTAACTTTATATTTAAACATATGTGACCGCACATACAAAAATTTACTGTTAAAAATTTTTTTTCTTACATATTGCACTTGTAAAAAACATAAAAATAATATATAAAATTTGAAAAGTAGAAGAAAAGTAATTCATACGCCATTTTTTATGATATAAGTTGAACAGAGATACGTTGTTTGACATCTTATCTTGACATTAGTGTTCGATGCTCCAGTTCTCCCCATGATCCATGACTCGTTCCCGCCAGACTAACCGGTACCGACCGGTATTTTATATTTTATGAGATTTATACGATTATCTTGCACTTAATTACAGTGTCCCGTTATTTCTAATTTGTTTCTGTAACGTCGTTTCTTAACGTGTAAAAAAATGTCTGAAGGTAATAGCACTTGAATGTACACGCGGCAAATTTAACCTCTCAATATTTGTAATCTTATATGACAAGCTTAACCTCTCAATTCCTTAAAACAAGTCTTTAAATTATATCGAAGATAAATTTCACGAAATCAAATTGTGTAATGATATATTATAATTAAGAATTAAAGAATTTGTATCTCTCATAAATCGAAACAATATTACATATGTTTATCTAAGCTTTATTTACAGATAAGATACATTTATTTACAAAAGTTAATGCATGTAATAATAGTTATACATATAATATGATATTTATTTTGTATATTATATATTAATAAGATTTTATTTATCATATATATTTATGTATTTAATATATATTTCAATATTTATGACTATGATGATATTTTTAAATCTAAAAAAGTATTTCTATCTTATGTAGACAGAGCAGCAACAACAGAAGATATGTGGACTCCATATAAAGAATTGCAAAGTCTTGTTGAGAAATATATAATATCAGTCCCAAATATTCAAGATCCTCAATACCATGAACTCACAGAAGCTCTGCGAAATCACAGACAGAATTTTCTTACTATATTGAAGAATCCAGTAAGCTTCCTTCTTATTCTTGTTATATATTAAGTTACTGTAATAAATATTAAAATTAATATTAGAAAAAATATATATTTATAAATTTAAAAAATATATATATAATATAATAATGTTAAATATATTATAGTACTAATTATATACACACAATCTCTTAATTATATTAATATTACATTATCTATATTTTAGCCAAAAAACATGAAAAGTCGTGAGGAAATTAAAAAAGGAGTTACAGATGGTATAACTCTTCCTGGTTTAGGTCATCAAATATTATCAAAAGAATTAGTAGATGAGACTCTCATTATATCAGATATGTATGACTTAAATGAATTTATGGCATTGGATCTTCTCTGTACGGCTCAACTTCAAATGCCACACCATCCTGGTTTAACACGTGGTTTAACAGCTGTTCTTCTATATTATGATGGAAGAAAAGCACTGACATCAGTATTAAGAACCTTGATACATACTCGAATTGGTCACAGTTGGGCAGTGGATGCACCGGTCGCTCTTACTAGACACATTACAGATTATACGAATAAGTTGCAAGAGGATGGCTTATTAAATAGAGTTTTATCCCTGCTAGAGGAAATGGATCCTACTAAGGTATTCTATCAAGAAAAAGATCTTAATAAAAAATTAACTGATATTTTACAATTTTTTGTTAGATATTTAGATTATTAAAATGTATTAATCTCTCAAAATAATTTTAAATAGGAACAAGATTTACTGCAACAAAATAGAGCTTTAGGTGGAGCAAAGCACCATCAGATGGTTATGAAACTTTATAATGACACACGACAAGATCTGGCTGATATCTTATACTTATGGTCTGCGCAATCGTCTCTTCCAAATATAATTCTATTTCGTTTATTATCTATATTGCAAACACGTCAAGTAGAATCTGAGGCAGGTGAAGGAGGACCTGACAAAGTTACACTTGCGCTTATTATGGCTGTTTTGAATGCTTTTAATTTTAGTTTCTTACATAGTCGTGAAAACGGTGAAGGTATATATTTTATTATCAGCCTGTCAACTTGAAACTTACTTTATAGTAAATAATTTATTATTTTTTATCATAATTTATTATTTTTTTCAGAATTAATCAATTCAATGCCATTAATAGCAGAGAGGGAAGCACTAGAGGAACTGAATCAAAAGTTAATATCCACTAACATAAATTGGGAGAGTGCTGGATTGCGAGGAGTGATACAGTTTGCTTTAGCGATAGCTATGATTACCATCAAAACAACTACCATTCAATTTCAATCTCAAAACATTACTACAGAAGATGAAATACTAATAGAAGCAGCTCTAGCTAACAAAGCTTTTCATTTTATGGCCGAAGTTTTGTTTAAGAATAATTGCATACATCAAGAGGAATTTTATGTTCGCTATTTTCACACACTGATTTCGGACTTTATATTATTGATGCCCGTTAAAGTCAAGGAATTACGTAGTCGCGCTGATGAATCCATGCGTTTGATTCAAGCATTTCAGCAGGAAGGCATCGAACCTCCAATGAATTTGGATAATCATTTTGAATATTTAATGTTGATGATAGCAGAACTGTATAAAGAAGATTCATTTAAACTAAATTTAGCCATGGATTATTGGTGTCATCATACTGATACGACTCATGTATCAGCTTCTGCATACATTAGTCGCCTGCCGTCTAGACAAGTTGCTTTATTTAAATTTATACGTCTTGCTGGAGAGATATTACCGGCAGGGTTATTTGTTCCATATATGAAAATGATAGCGTCTCTCGCCTCATCGCCACAAGCAGCTAGATATGCCTTTAATTTTTTTAAACCAAACGGTAAATGTAACAATTATAAGCAAAATTTATTTGTTATTTGTTTATAGTGAAAAGTTACACAAATGCATTTTTTGTATAGGATCATCCGGTTCGGCCACTATTTCATGGGATCATTTCTTCAATTCTTTAAACCGATATTATTATAATTTGAGACAGGAATTACCTCCTAGTCAAGATACAGTGTACAGGCAAAGATGTCATCCCAAAGGAATTATGCCTCAGGAAGTTAAAGGTCTCGAGGCAGTGCTATTGGTTGTCCAAGTGATAGCCAAAAATGATGAAATGTCGAGAGTTGCAATATGTGATCATCCAAATTGGAAAGTTTTACAGTCTTTGATCGGCTTAGTGAGCTGTGCGATGCCAATACCTTTGAAGGGTGTGCTAGTAAGGACTCTTGCAGCACTGGCCAGATCACCAGAGAGTTCCTCTATTGTTTGGCAAAGCTTGGAGGCTGCTCAGTTTTTGTGCACTATACCAACAACGAGTAGTTATCAGCCGAGAGGCGTGCAAACAGAATTAGAAGAGATCGAATCGAGGAACGAGGAATATCCGTTAACACGTGCCATGTTAGAACTATTAGATGTACTTACTGATTTTCCAATACCACGTCTACTGGGTGTAGGCCAACGAAATCCAGGATTCGATCCATATTTGCATTTCATTATCAATACTGTCTTTCTAAGATTTCATACTCGTTCATATAAAAATCCTGCTGAAAAGTGGGAGGTAGCGGAAGCTTGCTTGAAGATATTCTCAAAATTGATAAAGCAATACGAACCAACTGTTGAAGATTTTGTGGGCTGCAAAGTTGAGCTACAAGGCGGCGAATCCACTTTGGTCAATTCGGCTCCGGGATATCACTTAATGACGCAATTACACACTAATTCGGAGCTATTACACGTGATATTATATATCATGGATGAGGGTTGCAACCATTTCGATACTTACGACAGTTTTCCAGGCAAAAAATATCTCGAAAGTTGCAGCCTTTATTGCTTGGAGATATTGGAGCGTGGATTAAAGATGCAAATCAATTATATGGCGCAGTTGACTGTCATACCTGTAAACAAAATTATGACTGGACTATCACGTTTGCTACTTGGAGTGAATCCTCGCACGGGTAAACCGGATCATATGATTAATATCGTCAAATACGTTTCTTACAATTCATGGCTACCAAAACAAGCCTTTGTGGCAGTTGGCGTTATTCATGGTGTGACTAATGAGCCTGGAGCAGACTCTGAATTGCTGTCGACATTCACGGCAACTTCTACTTTAGCGACAAATGTCAGACACGGCTTTGTGGAATGCTTAGACGCGGACAATATCTCGGAGGATGACGACGAGACAATTAGAGTGGATGATCAGAGCAGGCAGATTGGAAATTGCAAAGAAAGAATTCTACTCTTGATGATGCACAGTATTACACGGCCTGCGCCAAATCTCGCTCATTATTTGCTCGGTTTTGAAATAACTAAGGACATCAGGAAAACCATTATTCAGCAACCAGGAATCCTCGGATTCCCGCGTACTTGTCTGCACTCCATTCTGGGTATTTTGGAACAATCTCTTGAACGCGGTCGCGACAAAATAACCGAAGCTTGTTACTGTTACCTTCATACATTAGCGGCTAATAGCAAAACATCGACACCTGTTCTCAGATTTTTACGTACTACGAGTAATCAGGACTTTGTGCAGAGACATCTTTCAAAATTACCATTTCAAGGGCTAAATAGGTCGACTGAGCTTGGCTGTATGTCTTGGTTGTTGAAAATAGCAGCTATCGAGTTGCGAGTCGCTGGTGGTAGTTTACAGACTTCTTTGATTCATCGATTGGTGGGAAGTTTCAGTCAGGACAAAGATCAGATTGTACCCTCTCAGAAGCTTCTGATGGATCTCTTACATTACATCGATTTTCAATTATATCTGGAACCTACGAAATCATGGGAATTCTTCGATCCATCAGAAATTGAAAAGGTACAGAGTAAATGCAGTATTCCCGTTGCATTAATGGGCGGTCCATCACTTATCGATATCAGGAAACTACATTCTCTCATCACCGAAGAATTAACGGTTACACAGAGCAGTGCAACTGCTACCCAACGCAAGCTTATGCAGCAGGAAGTGAAGTTTATACTTGCACATGCCTTGAAGAAGAATCAGACGAAGGTCTTATCCTATGCAACTGTTAAATTCGTAGAGGGTTGGTGCCAAACTACAGAGATACTTTTCTCCGTTGCGACGAATCAACAATTGCCGGTGGCTCAAAGGCAAAATCTTCTGCTGAATTTGTCACACGACCTGCTACAGAAGATGACATCCTGCGAAGCTTTGAGTGAGATTAAAACGTTAGTATCCGGCACGGTTCTAATGCTACTGGTAAACTTACGAAATAGTTTTGTGATTCAATCGGACAACGAGTTACTGCCGTCGTCACCATCCAACACAACGATGATGAAAATTATTCTAAGTCACATCTTACAATGGATCGTAAACGCTGGTGCATCCTCGCAGAAAGTCGTAACACATCTTTACGCGGCTTTATTGAATTTTTTGAGTATCGTTGGCTTAGAAAAATCCGAGCACATAAATGCGATTGATTCTATGTATATTAGCCAGTTGGACAATTCATTAAACAAGCTCATGCCCGTGCAGGAACGCTCACAACGTTACGCGACGATTCAGGTCATCAACAGTTTTGGAAATCAGTTGATGGATATTTTATGTCACAATTGTTCGGGTGGACACGATGTGTGTAAGATGCTCGCATTGTCCTGCTTGGATAAAATCTTGGAATTGGATTATGATAACGCGTGGATGATCTATTTAGCAAGCAGAGGCTATTTGAAGCACATGATAGACAGTCTATTGGAATCAGACAATTTATTGCGAGACATGCTGCAACCGGAACCGCAATCGATGCGACCTTTGTATCTGTACGAGGCAAAGATGGCAATCTTCTGTAGGATGGCATCAACGAGATCAGGCGCGGAGAGCCTGCTGGAGAACAAGATTTTGTCCTGTATGTCCAGTATGTGCGCATTCGATCAGCATCCTGACGTGAACCAAGGCTTCGAGGGCGGCGATTATTCGTTCATACCTTCGGTTGGGCAACGCTATCAGCAAATTTTCTTACCAGCTTTATATCTCTGCGACGCTCTGTTCACCACGCTAGGAACGGAGAATCAATCATGCGCCGTGCAAGTTTGCGGATTTTTACAAAGTCACAGGGACACCGTGGAAATGGCTTTAAGAAATGCAGTTTTGCATGCCAATGTCCTTTTCTTGAAGGAGATTGCATGTCTTACTGGTGTAATATCTAGATCCGCTAATATAGGTTTGTATACATATTTATTATGAAATAACTATTGTGAATTGTTCTTACATTATTATGCGCTCATTTAAATGTAATTGGTTTTCAGATATGTACAAACTCGTGGACGAGGAATTGGCAAAAATAAATATAGACGATTATAAATTAGAGAGCAGCACCGGAATGAGAGAATTGCGAGCGCATCTGTACCGATTACAGAAATCAATGCTGTCATTATTAAACAAATTTCAATTGCAATCGATTCCGATAAATCATAATTACCAACAAGCTGACGCAAACCAGCAATATATTTCTTGCATACAGATAGTCGCTAACGTCATGCTGTATACACGCAATCAAGTAATGTTCTAAAATAATGAAATGTACATGACAATCTACTAGAAACACTTTAATGCTTTTTTAAATTTTCATATTATAAATGAATACTTTTAGATGCAACACAGTCGTATGGATCAGAAAATACGGAATGTGCTATTCGATCCTCATTTAATACCAAAACCTGGAAGAAAGCAAGACAAACTAAAAGATACCTCTGGTGGAGTGTGTTTAGGCACAATTGTCGAACAGTTGGTTTCCGTGACAAATTTGCTGCACACTGAGTTGCCACATATTGATTCCTTAATAAAGAAAGCCCAAGTGATAACCGACATGAGTACAGCGGAATTAAAGAAAGTAAGTAAATCTTTCAATTGACTTTACTACTCATGTAATACATATATTAAAGTTTAATATTATTGTTTTTATTGATAGTATATGTCTGAAAACGAAATAGAACTCGATATAGGAAAACAACGAATGCTTGTTGAACAGAAATTAAATCGCTGGATAAAGGATAAACGACAAAGCATAAAGTATTGCTCTCTTATAATAGAGCACGCTTTGTACATTCTTTGGAGTCACTTAGATTTTTATACTATGCAAGTTATATCACGGCAAACTCAAAGAGTGCACGGTTAGTGAGATATTCAATTTTTCATTAAAAAATAAATTTGTAGTGTGTATTTTATAAATCTTCATAAAAATTTAATATTCTAATATATTTATTCATATAGTATCTTCGGGTGGTGTTGACGAAAGCATGATAGAATGGAAAGTTTCATCAGAAACACTAATGGAGCTGAAACAAGGACTCGTTTCTACATTTACGGATACTTTTATCACACAATTGATGGACACAACACACAATGAATACGCAACAGTGGATCGTAGCTTTATCGAAGCTCTCATAAGACGAATTAAAAGATTGTTACAATTTATAATTATAAAATAATGAAGAATTAACGTTTGTATCTACAGACATAGTTTCAATTAATTACATTTTTTTTATTCCACTTTATATATTCCATTTATCGTTAATTACCATTTGTTATATGGAATAGATGTGAACAGTATTTACTTTACTGAAATCGATTAAATTTTATATAGGATAAAGCGGAGTTCTTCCATCAATTTCAACTTTAGTCACAGAAACTTGAACTATGGCAGCAAATTATTTTCCTTTGTAATAATGTGCTTACAACTATGTTGCATGCACAACTGCTTGAAAATGTAAACACGACCTTCAAATGTTGAATATGTCATGGTTTTTCTCATCATGGAATCTGTTTAAAAACAAATACTATTGGTAGTCGGAATTGTTTTATGGACAAAACAGCCCCGCTCTATCCTATGTAGAATCAATTTTGATCTATTTATATAAGTGAATCAAAGAAAATTATAATCATTTCCTTACATCATTCATCCTCTTACACCTTTTGCAAAATATGTTAATAGATTATATTAACTTTCTTCTTTCAAGTTCTCTTTTTCTATCTGACATTTTTGTATTTTGTAATAAAATATATTGTCAAATTATTTATTACATGAATAATAGATAAACAATATGTAAAGATGTGATAAATATAGAATATTGTATTTATTACATTTATATTTACTATAAAAAGTACAAGTACAATTTTAGATTACATATTTGTTAATACATATACAAGTTACACATATACAAGTTTATAACTATGATCGATGAAAAATTTAATTCTTTTTTTAAGAAGCGATTACCGCCTCATCCCAAGGACCATAAATATTATCTTTATATTTTTGACACCTGATATACCAGAGTGGACAAATGAAATGAATGAATATTACAGCAATAATAAAAACGTAAGAAAAAATTTGTGAAACATGTAAAAGCAAATATATGGTACCAATTGTCAAAACGGTTGATATAATAATTTGATTATTTATTTGCGACAGTAGATAAGGTAATAATACGAAGCACTGAACTGAAACCGTTAAAAGCGAAAAGGCATGTAATGGTGATGCTAATCTAGAGGCCAACATTAATGAGCCAAAGATTGAAGAAGTTATGGACAAGGAGTCCGAGAGAATATGTGACGATCCATATTTGCTAAATATTAAATGGGTCAAGAACATAAATATCGTCATAGCGTAGATTGTATCGGTACTGATCGTTTCTGTCAAAGTTTTTAAAATAGGTGATAATATATATCCAAATGTTAGAAATATTAATACTGTCCACAGATCCTTCGTTGGTTTTATAGATCGATCTGGTACTTTCATGTTGTATGTAAAATACCCAAGAATCGTCAACATGCTCCCTGATATTACGATAACATTCGGAGTGGTCCATTCGTTGTTTAGCCAAATAAATATCATGACGAAAAGAACGACGACACTCAATCTCGTGGATATGCTGGCACCCAAGCTTATCGCTTCTATTATTGTTACATTATTCGGTTTTATATTTTTACGTAATTGCTCTAAGAAAGAACTATCCGTGTAATTATCCGGTAATCCGTAATTTTCATACAAATTTTTCTGCCATTGTATGTCTTTCATTTTGAGTTAAGTATACCTTTAAGAAAATTTTCATTTCTATAAAATTTTAAATAAGTTTGTGTATCTATATTAATTGAAAACACTTAAAATATTAAAATCTGTCAATAGTTAACAATAACATAAAAATCTCTTATTCATGGATATAGCTAGGAGGAGCAGAGGATCTCTCTAAATCTTAAAAAATAAAATAAAACCGCTTAAATGCTTAATGAGTGTTTATAAAAAATTAATTTTGATAAAGAAGAAAGAATCGGAGGTGAAAATTACAGAAAGATTATAAATGAAAATCCAAGTGTTCTAAATTTAAATTTTTAATTTAGAGAATCAGTTTACAAATTTAAGAGTAAAATAAATTAGTAAATAATATTAAATGTCTTTTAAAACCATGATATAAATACAACAAATTGGAAATAAAAATCCTAAATGATCAAACTGGATTTTTAGCTTAAATAATTCTGAATGAATTTATATACTATACCCATTGCAAGATTGAATGTAGTATATAAATGTAGTATGTAAATATAGTATACAATATAAAATCATTATATATGAAATTATTATTATTATTAATTAAACACTAAGCTCTTAAACACTAATTCAGCTTGATTTAGGATCTTTTTCTCGGATTTGTTATAAATTAATAAATTAAATGTGACTTTGTGAATTTCTTACCAGTAATTATAATTAAAAATAATAATATAAAACAAATCCAATATTCCATACTACTACTTTTCACCTCTAAGTTCAAAAGTTATAATTCTAATTTGGCCCTTCCTGAACAAAATTCTGGCTACACCCATGCTTTTATTAACAATAATAATATTAAAATCTCTCATTAGCTAACAATAATATTTAAATCTTTCATTAATTAATAATAATAATAATAATTATGCGACTGCTTACCGCTTCTCATGAAAAATTACAACTAGCTAAACTCCATATCCTCTTTACATTTTTGTGAACTTCACCAATGGAAACTGAAATAGAATCTGTATTTTTCTGAGAATCTCAATTGGGATCATTAAAATTACATTTATTAAAAATTTGTTGACATACAACACGAAAACATCATGTTTTTCCTTTCGTCACAGCTGATCGCAGCTAATTAATTCGAGTAAGCAGCCGTGGGTAACTTTTTATATATATATATACGAATATTCGAGGTAAGCGCAAACGACATGACCGATCGTCGTACTCGTTGACGCTGCAATACGTCGCCATCTTTTCCCTCGTCTGGGAAACCCACCGGTCGGGGAGAATTATCATCCTCCGAGATCTTGCGCCTTGGGAAATTTGTCAGGGGAACTGTTCGCAGGAGACGCGCACTGGTGGCGGACTGGGCAAGTTTTGTTGCTTTTGGTGGAATTTATTTTCAAAATGGCTGCTACGAGGAGACTGCAAAAGGTAAATTCGAGGTAGCCGTCGTGGTCAGTCCTGCGAATGTCAACGAAGTCGGTCGTGGCGAGCGTCATCGCGGACGCCCTTTCTCACGCGAACGGTCGGTGCCCCCCGGGAACGGGTTCTTGCACGTCAGTGCCCGATCCTCGTCAATGACGTCGACACTCTTTCTCGTATGGCCGTTTATAATGCCTTCGTCGACTCGGGAAAGCCGTTCCTTGCGTTCCGGGCCCGTCCAGCATGCGTCGTGCCCCCTTTCCCCCCTCTCCTATGGATAGGCCTCGTTCGGTCTCGAAACGGCGCGACGATGACTATGGGACCCCGCAAAGCAACTCAACCTGTGATGACTTTTTCCAGGAACTCGGCGACCTCAGGGCGTCGGCGATGAAGAACTTCACAAATATCCAAGTAGACGAGTCCAATATTCTCAACTGGCAGGGCCTGATATTGCCGGTACGTTGACGCACGCCGTCGTCGTATCCTTCGGGGGAATACGTAACCTAAAATACGCGCGCGCGGGTGCAAAGTGCACGTCTGCGAGTCCTCGTGTAACTCTGTGACTCGTCTCGTTCCTCTCTCAAGTGTATCTTCTTATATTTCTTTTATATTCGAGGTGGGAGCGTAACTTATGTTCTTGAGAGAAAGGAAAAAAATAAAAGATGTAATTACTTAATGCATATCTAAAATACATTAATTGGATCAAGTGAATTTGTACATTTTTGTCAATCACTTTAATTCGGATACTGATAAAATCGATTCGATCTATTTGTATCCTTTGTATGGAAAACATTTTTCAATATAAAAGTGAAATATTCGTTTTCAAATATCATGAACTGCATTTTGATATTCCACGATATGCTGGAAAGTCATTTAAATGAATGTATGAAAATTTATATACTTGATTAGCGATATGTAAGTACTGAATAAGTTTGTTGCATATATTGTAAGAATATAATGTACAATATATTAATTATATATTATATAATTTGTAGACTGTAATTTCTGTGTACAAAATTGATTGTAACTATTATATTTTAGTAGAATATCATTTAGAAACATTTCTTAAATGAACATGTATAAGGTATTCCTTATTGTAACGTATTATTTTATGTCTATGGTTGAATACCGCTATAATTTTTTTCAAATGGGATAACAGGCCTATTCTTTGTTGCTCCACTGGATTAAAATTTTCTCATTTTTGCTAAATTTTTTTTTTTTAAGTTCTTGGTTCATCTTTTTCTTTTTATATTGAAAAGAAATTATACAAGAAGTTCTTTTTAAAAGAGAACAAACTCTTTATCTATTTCATTTTAAGAACAGTTGGTACATAATTGAGCTACAAAGAACAGACCTAATGTGTGATGCATATTATTTTACTGGTGATCAGTGGATACAGTGGAAAAATAAGACGTTTTCTTTCATAGGACAATCCACCTTATAACAAAGGCGCCTTTCGCATCGAAATCAATTTTCCCGCAGAATATCCCTTTAAACCACCAAGAATAAATTTTAAAACAAAGATATATCATCCAAATGTAGACGAAAAGGGTCAGATATGTTTGCCAATTATAAGCGCAGAAAACTGGAAACCAGCTACAAAAACGGATCAAGGTCAGTTCCTGCATTTCCATTGACGGTTATTTTATGTTTTAATAACGATTTGAAAAAAACGCTTCTAATTTAAATATAATTGCTGTTAATTACAATTTACAAAATTTATATTTTTAAAAAAGGGCAAACGTAAAACTCATATTTATTTTCTAAGAAAAGTGGAAAATGTGTAAAATATCTCGTCAATTAAAAATGTTATTTACATTTGCAGTGATCCAAGCTTTGATAGCATTAGTGAATGATCCTGAGCCCGAGCATCCCTTGAGAACGGATTTAGCTGAGGAATTTCTGAAGGATAGAAAAAATTTTTAAAAAATGCTGAAGAATTTACGAAAAAGCATGCCGAGAAGAGGCGAGAATCATCATCTTCTAACGAATAACCCCGAATGATAGCTTTACTTACCATCACCACCATGATGCCTGCCGCCTGTCAGCTGATTTAAACTCAAGCCAATGTATACCTGTCTATTAATCCCCGTGGAATCTCATAGATTCTCAAGTTGAGATGACTCTGTACAGTATTGGTTAACACCGACGATATGAATATATACGCAAATTGTAATGTTTATAAGAAGTGGGATGAACTTTTCAGAGTACAGTAAATTATGATAAATAACTGTATCATATTGTATACAATTTATACTTGAAGTCATATGCAATTATAGTTTGATTTATCATCGACAGATCGTTACATTCCAGCTTGATCCTGTAGGAATGTATACGATGGTGAAAATGGTTCAGCATAGAGACGTCATGTTTGTCAGATGTAGCAGCGTATGTAATACAGTATGTATTAAAGTACATATAATTTCCAATGTCGTTTAAGATGTTAATTTATAATTGCATTTCGCGCGCGAATTTATAGCTACTGCTTTATAACTGTTACTATAATATTAAGATTACAAATTATAAAAGAGGAACAACGTTTACTTTCAATTTTTAATCAGTTTCATAGTAATTTGAATTGTAACAAATTAAAATTTTTTTCAATCTTGTGATTTTATGATACGTGAATACAATTTTACGTTCTTCACATTGATTAATTTAATTTGATATATAAATTTTTTATTATTATTAACTCCAAGTGATTGTAAGTTAATTTTCAATATATAAATGTAAGATTTAGATTTTCTTCACAGATATCTGCAGATTTTATTTTATATCCTGTACAGAACTGTACAGAATTATCTTAGAATGTTTTAATGTAAAATCTGATACATTAAATTTATTTACAGCGTTGTTTGACATGCTTTATTACTGAAAAACGTAAGAATCAAGAAGTAAAATGTTAATTTTTTTCCAAATGTTATACCATAAAAACGTTATACCATAATAAATAAATGAAATAATTAACAAGGTTACAACATAAATATAATCGAAAACATTGGAAAAGGGTCTCTAGTCATTTTTCTTTCCATTTGATTATTACAATTTCTGATTACCACAATGGGTTTAAACGACTAATATTACGTGAAAGTTGTGTGAATATTCTTTTTATATGGCCTGGTAGTATATTTGAATGGGCAAAGAAGTTATAACTTCTATATTTTAAGTATATGTAATATAATATATATAACATAATATATAATACGAAATTGACAAAAGCTCCAATTGCTAGAAATGTCTTCTTTGTACTATGTGTGCTGTGTTTACCGAATACTTGTATAGAATTAAGAAATATAATATTTCAAGAGTAATAAGTTACATATTTTGATATAAACAACGTGCTATGAATTATTCTCCCATTTAATGTATTTTTATGAGAATTTCTGTGTGATTATGCGAAATGATATTCATTATTTAGATTTCAATCTGCGATTCACATTTATGCAATAATTTATAATATTTTGAAAAGTATATAAAATGCTAGAAATTTTACTTTCATATTTATTTTTTAACAGCACATATAGATAAACAATTGTTTGTAAAATGCTATAAAGATTGAAAATGTTTTACAAGAAAATTTTTTTGTTACTGCAATTATGAAGATGATAAAATCATGTTTTTACTGTAATTTTTGTCCCGTTATATTTAAATTTCTTGAGACAATAAAACATATAGATAACATTAATCATTATGATCGTTAATGTATTTCAAACATTGTAAAAATATTAATTGAAAACTATTCATTGTATTGGATATTATTATGTGAAAAATTTATACAGCTACTGTGCATATATGTGAATTATATTCTCAACTGATGATAAACTAGTTCTATTGTTAAATCATATGAATAACATTAGCATTTATTTTTATATTAGTATTACGAATATTAAGCCTATTCTACAATATATCCTTTGTTTCCTGTTTTTTGTTTTTTACATCTTGCTTTTTTTTCCTCTTTGCGACCGTTTTATCGACAATTTTCTGTCACATATTTTTCGTTCCTTTCAAAATTTCGTAAACTTTTATCTCGAGCGATAGAAAACGAAAAACAGGATAAGAGGCAAAAGATGTAAAAAATAGCAGAAAGCAAGAAACAGGAAACAAAAAGCACATTGTAAAACAGGCTTTATACATTATGTGTGTGTATGTGTGTGAAAAAATATATATGTGTGTGTGTGTGTGTATATATATATATACATATATATAATGTCACAGTCAAAGTGTTAATTATATCAATAAATGTATACATTTTGACTAGTAAGTATATACATTTACTAAAGTTTGACACTTTGACTGTGATATGTATATAAAACTTGACGAGAATAATTTTTGAGGGGAAAAATAGATATTTTGTATCTATATATATCTAGCGTATTAAATTTTGTATAGAAAATTAATGCATGGGGTGAGAGTGTTTCAGAAATAATAAGTGCTGTTATAGAATTTCAATTTTATTAAGTTTTGTGTAAGAAAGGGTAGAATTTTCATTTAAATATTAAAACTCCATTAATAAATAAAAAGAGAATACAAATAAAAATAAAATTGCGACACTAATCATTCGCCTTTCTTCAATATGAAACTGTGCAATACAAGTTTAAATTGAACTTTAGCAGTTTATTAAGATCTTCGTCTTTATTTAATCTCATGCGCACAATATACCGTTAACAAATTCTGCATCTCTAGATTTGTAGATCCCACTTTTGGCATACTATAATAAATATTTCGTATTGTATCAAAACGATCAGTATTGAAAATTGCAATGAAATAATTGAGAAGCTAGGTGGAAGAGGCAGAAGCTGTTAAGTGTTTGTCAGCATTGAAAAATGTATAATGTTTCTTATAATATAAATTCAAATTACATATTTAGATAAATATAAAACATATATTAACTTATATTACAAAATGCACTTGGTAGATGAATGTTAACGCTTACGTATGATTCATTTTATATAAGAAAGTAAACTTAATTTATATTCAAGGGTGTGGAGTGCAGATTTCAAAAATAATATTGAATTGTTGGAAATGAGACAAGTATATTCTTAATAATACATTCACATTACTTATTTACATATATAATTGATAGACATCAACGTAAATAAAACTATATGTAAATGTACCATTTTTCTTCCTAAATTCACGATATATTCAGATAGTATTTATGTTATCATAGACAATCACAGTCTTACAATTGTAGAAAAATTCCTAACTGCAATATTATCAATGCGAATCATCCTCAGTAACTTAATTGTATCTCGCATTATGAGAAAACGCACGTTAACTAAAATCTATCTGATTTAGAATACATATTTATTATAATGAGTACTCACATGTATTACACATCTATTGTAATACAAGCGTAAGTCAAACAAATGCGCATGTAACTAAAATGTAAAAAGTTGAAGAGCAGACACAACGCCGTTAATTAAAAAAAAAAAAAAAAAAATCAATTTCTCCCTGGTTTAAATCTAAGTGCATCATTCCTTTGACACATCGACCTTTTCCACCAAACTAGTCAATTATCAAAAGAATATCTTGCCATTTATTTCAATTACAGAGATGTTCCATGGTAACAAGCGTAAGATGTCTAATTCAAATATTTAATAATAGATATAAACACATGTCTTACAGTTTTCAGCACCCACTAATGACCTATCCTTTATTTTTTTTCTTTAACAATATGTATCTGTAAATTATCGATCGACTATAATCTATATTTTTTTTATAATTTCCCAATTATATATTCCTGTAAAAAACATTATACATCATAAATTTGAAACTAAATAAATGTCACTAATTATCAGAATATTCAATATTTAGCAAGAAAGAATATTCATATTTAACTCTATAAATATCATTTTCTTGTTGACATGGAATATCCCTTGAATTTAATTCACAACCAAAAAATGAGAATAGCAATGAGAAGATAACAATAATGATATCGCAAATGATGGTGTAATAATGATTCGGTGAATAAAATATGAAGAATCATTAATGTGTACTCTAAGAAGATATATATTATTACAAATTACTTACATGTTTGTACACATCCAATATATTCAGCATTAAGCAACATATGTATACATCTTTCTGTAAATTACAGAATGTATCATTAGTTTGTATTTATCTATAAGTATTAGTAACAATATATATCATGCTTTACATACCGATCTTCCGGTGTACGAGCCAAATATTCTCGTTCGATTAAGCCTTCGATACGTTTTTTAATTATTACAGGTGAAGGCAAAAATCGACCTCTTAACTGTTCTGTTACTTCTGTTACCAGTATATTGTGCTAATAAGAGAAAATAAATTAATATTATACTCATATATTTTACATGTATTGCAATTTATCTCAAATAAAGATGTATTTTTTACATTTATTTTTGCAAAAAATTAATTAATCATGTTTGATAAAAAGAGATAAATTTATATTTATATTTATAAAAAAATTTAAATTACGTACAGCCATACGCTTTCGGGCTTTCATAATTCGTACGATAGCTGCTTCGATCTCATGTTTCCGATCTTCATCGACTTTATTGCGCGTTTCTCTTCTCTCAGGTTCAGATTCTCCCTTCGCTGCTACAGTTTGGATCTTTACTCTTAATAAAGAAATACAAATATTCAGTAAAAGATGATTACTAATATATGATTATTAATATATATGTTCATTATTTATAACATAGAAATATAATACCTATGTAATTTGCTGGTAAAACTATCATTTACACAGAAACAATTCGTAGATTCGATTTCCTTGGTACGAGGATGTTTAAGTAAAATTCTTTGTGTAGCTTTACCCATGGCAAGAGATTGTAATGCTCTGACCAAGTCCCTCTCTGGAATATCGGTTTCACCTTGAATTTCCTACACAATATTTATACATTTGTATATATAGAAATTATAAACATTTTAATTCTTAATAACGTATTTGTAATTAATTAATTAAATAATTTAAACTAACCTCATACGTTAACCTTTCTCTCTTATTGAACAACATTAGCACGCACATTTGATAAGTGGAAACTTGTATTATGTGCTTTCGTGGTGTATTACAGAGGCTGCTTCGTTGGCTCATTAAACTATTGCTTGCGTTACTACCATTTCCAATAGAACTCGAAGACGATGGCGTATCTAAGCCTCCACAATTACTCTCTTCTCTTCGTGGTCCATAGAATACAGCATTTAGATCAGCAGAACCTGTATAAATTTTTATTACTTATATTACTAGATATTTGAATAAAAATAGATATACAAAGATAATAAGTACTGACCCAATTGTGGTTGTAATGTTAACTGTCGACCACTATGTTTAGCCAGATAGAAACGCCGGAAGGCATCAAAGGCATCACGCGGAGAAGTGGGCATACTGCATTTTGGAGTAGCTGACTGTGTTGGCCAAAAACCAGTTGTGAGTACTCGGACACTTATATCCACACCATGTAGATTTGTCTTTATGAAACATACAGAATAATTAATGCTATACATATAAATATTAACTTTTTAACAAAATGTTCTACAAAATAATGTTAAGTGTAATCAAAATATTATATTATATATGTTAACAATCTTCAGGGTTGCAACAGAAAATGAATTTTAAAATTTCCTGTTTTTCTTTTTCAGGTTTTCCAGATGAAAATTTAATTTCCATGACCAATATAAAATATGTAAATTTTAACATTTAAAATCGAGGGTTATCGAAAAGCTAGCCTAAATTATTAAAAACAATGCAAAAAAAGCTTAGTAGTGTAATAAAATTTTGAGTGTAAATTCAAGCCAACAGAAAATTAATTAGTATTGGAAAAAAGAAGTTATGACGAGCAGTTACGACGAAAAAGGAAGATAAAATAAAAATACTAAATAAAATATATATTTTAATTTTATTAAAATCGTTTAAAGTGCAAATTTTAAGTATTATATTTGACCATAAATGTTAGATATAATATTTTAAAAATTATAACAATTATTTGGAATAGAAACAATTTAAGGGAATCATGAGCAAAATTCAAAATTCCAAACTTTTTATATTTTCCCCTGACTTTTCTCAGTTTTAAATTTCCTTGATTTTTCCCGGTTTTCCAGATCTGTGTCAACCCTAAATCTTGTTCTCTGTAAGTTGATTGTATACTAGTTTATAACTTATATAGGAGAGAAATATTAAAATAAATATTTATATAAAATTTTCATATCAAAATCGTAGAAATATTTAAAACATATTTTCTCACAATAAAATCTTTTATTATATTCTCTCTTATGTCATCAAGTTTATACGCTATTATATGATTTTAAGATTATTTTAAGATACTTACGCCAGATTGAAGGACATGATCTTTAAATTCATCCATGATGGTGTTGCTGACTGTTATATCCTTAAACATACCTTCCAACTTTGATGTGAATTGACATCCACATTCAGTCTACAAAAATATTAAATATTATTAATCTCTATTAATATAAAAATGACATCGATTCAAGCGAATAAAATAATTTTAGTCTTTAAAATATCATTTTATTTAATTCTAATTCTTACCTTAAGTTTGGATATCATATTCTTTTCACTATCATCTGAAACAGATTTATTCAACAATAACCGTTTGGCTAAGTGTTGTTTATAGTACCGTTCAAATACATCCTTTTCTTGTAAGAAACGGAATAAAACCATAGTTTTATCTAGAATTCCTTCAATCTCTTGTTCTGTCATCTAAAATCAAATATATTTATATCGAAAAAATATATTTATATCAAAAGTCATAAAATATATTACAATTATATACAATACTAACTCCTTTAACACCTTTCTTCAATTTATCGTCGATAAATAATGAGAGATATTCAGGACTTTTAGGATTTAAATTAAGGAAATATTCGAAGTCCGATGCTATCGTCTGTTTATAATTCTTGTCATTATTGAAAGAATAATGTAGAAAATGATCGAAACGATCCTTTAGATCTAATAGATTTTGGACGTAAAGAACGGCATTTGTGGTTGATTCATGCTCTTCTTGCACTAACGCACGGCCCTGTTCTCTAAGGAATTGAGATACGCAGTCGCATACAGTGCGCAATCCATCTGACACTCTCGAAAATAGTTTATACATACAACCAAGATCTTCTGTTTTCTGATTTTTGAGCATGTGCACTACACCACTGTTTTCCATCTATCAAGCATAGAAAAATATTAAGCTCACTATAAGATACAATTATAATTTAAACTTAACTTATCATCAATTAGTATAATGGACCATATATAATCAGTATAATGGACCATAAATAAAAAAAATTAATTAATAACCTCAACAATGGTTTTCATGTGTATTTTGATTAACTCTTCTTCTACAACTTCTACTATCCGTGATTCAGTGGATTCATCTAAATAATGTTTTGCTCTTTCAGATTCTTCACAGATTCTAGCTTCAACTTTTTTTATGTATACCGATGCACTATTTTCCGCCAGAAATTTTTGAGATTCCATCTGAAGAAAATAATTTTGGAAGTTACATATGGGTGCGTACAAATATATCAAATACACTTCTTACTAAACTCACTCTATAAAACTCAGCACTCTGTTGTAAAAAAGGCCTTTCAAAATCTTCCTCATAAACTTGGCGATTATTAATTCCAAGTAACATTAACATTTGGCAGGCATTTTTTATAGCGCTACGATCTACTACTTCTCCTCTTCTTTCTCTTGCGACCATACCTAATAATGTCTCCCGTAAATGGTCTCTAACACATCCATATCTAACC
>NW_012130082.1:2070730-2076576 GCF_000143395.1 Atta cephalotes
ATATATATATATATATAAAATAGTTATATAAAATAGTTATAACAATTTAATGTTGCAAAATCAATTATCATATAAAAGACTTTATTACAATAGAATATTAAGACTTCTAAATAGACAATACAAATTAGAAAATTACCTGATCTCGAAAAATAATTAATCCAAGATTATACACATTGTCTACATCATTCTGTTGAACATACACTCTGTCCATGTACATCAAAATGTCTCTGATCATCACCATTGACGTTTGGTGATCATTCCACGCTAGATTTAAAGTTTGTAGGAAATTGTTATGTAAGGAACGAAGAACATCCTCTCGTACTTTGTTTTCGAGATGTTGTGTTACGACTTCTTTCAGTCCTGTGTACAATCGTTCACCATATTTATGAAGAACCATTGTATAAGCATTGCGATAAAGTTCTTCAAAACTGAGGCCAGAGTTATTTTTCTTCTGTATCTCTTGGATAGCGCTTTTCAATAAGGCCCAGATACTTTCTACATACTTCTCATCCATAGTTGTCTGTGAAAATATAGTGTTTGATAGTTAATTGACTAAATACTATTGCTAACTAGATAAGACTAAATCAACATTTCTATTCGTTTCTGTTTAAAAAGAAATCATAAATGCTTACTTAATAATTTTTAATAGTATGTAATTGTAAATATAAAATATATTAATTAATAGAAAAATATAATTATGTATTTAAAAATGTTAACTTATGCTTATTGCATAAGAATAATAAAAATATAACTAGATAATAACTCTCACAAGAGTGTTACGAATTATAAGAAGATTGCTCTTATGTATCAATCCCGACGCAGGGATTGTCTCAATCACTCTGTTCCTTTGCTGTAGATCACAGTCTTCATTTTGATAATCCATGTTTTTTTAACTTTTTTATGTACAGATTTTGCTCATATATTTTGCTTTATCATAACCTTGATAAAAATATTTACAAATAAGAAAAAGAATTTGAGAAAAAGATTATTTGATTCCTTTTTCACTATTTCATATGATATTTATCAAAAAATATTTAGGTTATATAATATATCAAATATATACAGTTTATATAATTACCAATTATTAAACAATGCATGTAAGTTTATATAGAGAATATATATAGAGAATATATTTACAAACTTGCTATTAAATCTAAAGCAAGATCAATTTTTTTAATTAGATCAATATTTATTCATTATATTCATTATAAAAAACTTTATCAGAGAGAAGCTTTTAAGTGTTTGAATAAAATTAAATATTTTAATTTAACTTTTATGGTCTGCTTTACGAAAACTGAAAAAGCAAGCTGAAATATATTTTGACATATTTCTATGTATAACCTATTACAAAAACAATATAAGCAAAATGTTTGTACAAATATAGTACAGAATTATAGATTCTTGTTAACATCATGCTAATTTCTTCATAAAGTACTGGTTATGTCATTTTACCTTATCACGTTATTTGTGACTAAAAAACAAGATACTTCTAGCATTATAAATTTGAAAAACAGTAAAGTATGACAGTTTAAGAATTTAGCATGGTTATGCAGTTGCACTTTATCACAACTGTCTTACACTGTAATAGTGTAACTATTAATTATCAATTTCTTTCTTGATGTGTCAAACAATACTTAAAATATATGTACATATTTTTATTGATCAACATATTTATTTAATTAAAATATTACGTTTGCTAATGTTTGCTAATTGGTGCCAATATGTTACATATTAGAACAGAAGAAGTATATGATACATAATTACAAAGAGTAAAAGAAAACATTTTTAATATAAGAAAAATATAATTATATGTAAAATTGAATTTAACGTACATATATCATTATATACAGTTTTTTTATATACAGATCTAAATTAAGGATACTAGTTTGATAAACTTGGAATAATATTAATTCTATATTATCTGTTCTGAAATTTATATATTTAATTCAATTAATATTTAGTTGAAAAATTAATTATTAAATCTGTTTTTTATACTGAATTGATACATGATGTTGACATTTTTATTTAAAATGAAACAGATATTTAAAGTTAAGCAAAGTTTTAATGTAGTCAAGTGCAGCGACAAACAACAAATCTAAGAATTGTTAATAGACCTATCCTTTTTCTTCCCCGATTCATCTTTTTTTTTCTCTAACATGAAGAGGAAAGGAAGATGAACCGTCTAAAAAGAATAAGCCTTTTGATAGTTGAATTAGTATGTATATACATATTCTTTGTACTTACAATGAAACAGATATATATTTGATATTCAACAGAAAGGAAGAAAGTTCAGCAATAAAAAACAATCTTTATAGTCACCACATAAATTATTAAATAAACAATATTTATTTTTAATTTTATTTTTAATTATTTTTAAATAACTGCAGATGTCTTATTTCATTTAAACAAAGATAACTGACTCCAACAACAGTATCCGAGTCTCCTAGACCCAGCTTTATAAATGCAGGATTAACTTTAATCTCTTTTTAATTCACTATTTATCTTTTCCAAATTCTTAGAAAAAGATAAATAGTAATTCTTAGAATTAGAGAAAGATAAATAGTAAATTAAACCTACAAATATAAGATTACTTCTATGATGTAATACTCTTACACTTGTGGATTAATTTTAATCTCGGTTTAACTTACTATCTATTCTAAGAATTATTATTTATTAAGAATTACTATTATTAAGAATTACTATTTTTCTAATTCCTCGAAACTCTTAAAATTAATCTTACATTTGTAAAATTGGACCTAATAATCGTTTCAATATTCTACAGATTATCTTTAATCTCAGTTTACTCATTTTTTTCTAATTTCTAGAACTAAGTAAGATGAGATAGTTAAATCAAGATTAAGATTAAATTACATTGATAGAAATCTAGGAACAAGTATTATACATTTTCGCTAATTAGATTAACTTTGTATCGGTTCAATTTACTCTTCATCTTTTTCTAGTTCTAAAGATTAGATAATTAATAGTTATATTATAGCAGTGTAAAAGACAGTTGTGATAAAGTGCACAATCAAATTCTTAGCACAGCTAAATGCTTAATGTCATATTTTATCGTTTGTTCAATTCATAATATACTAGAAATATTTCGTTTTTTTAATAACGAATAACTAGATTGGTGGAAACGGGCGTTAGTCGATTACATATCACCATAATCTTATTTTTTAGTTGTACATATCAACGGGCTGCACACAATGAAAGGAATAGAGAACAGGGTACAAAGAACAAGCATTTCAACCTATCAAAAACTGTGTATTCCACAATACATGATTTCTAATAGGTTGAAATTCTCTATTCTTTTCATTGTTTGCAATCTCTAAGATTCTGAGATATTTGAAGTATAATGGACCTTCTACAATAAGCCATTAATACAATAAACCTATAATAAATCAGAAATTAGAAGCTAAAAATTAATTAATTAGAGTCGTCAATTTTTAGCTTCTAACTTCTGATTTATGACTAATGACTTATTGTAGAAATTAAAGTATAAAAAGCATTTAGATCATATGTAGCTTTTGAGCGTTTTCCATTTGATGACACAAATCGACACAAGTGTCGTTTTATCTTTGTCACTCTCTGAATGTCAAGAAGCATAGAATGATGCTTATGTCAACTTGTATCATCAAATGGAAAGCACTCCTAGGATGGTATTCATAATCCGTTCTTATTTTAAGATTGTCTGAAGTAATGTCTTAAAACGCTAATACGGTCCTCTGGTTCATAACTTCTTAAGACTGTATTTAAGATAAGATCTGATTATGAATCGACTTTTAAATTGTGCTTGCGACGTGAGTTGCGAAAGATCTGGAAAGTGGAAAGGTTTCAAACAAAAATTCAGAATGTGGGAGGTTTCTTTTTCTTTTAATCCACGAAAATAGTGGAAGTTTCACTGAATCTTCTTAGTCGCCAGTGCAAACAAGAAGACTGTTCTTTTTACCTGAATTTCTTACACGGCATTTCTTTTTTCCTTGTTTTCTCTTCAATGCAACGTAGAGAAAAGCGAAAGATGAATTGTACAGATTTTCAATTTTCTGGCAACATAAAATCAATGGAAAAAAATTTGATTTTTCCTGGGGTTAAGAACACTAATCGTGCAAGAAAGTTTCAGCTGAAAAGAACGGGAAGATATGCGAATAAAACTGTTGCAACAGCCAATTCCATCCTCACAAGTGTGAATTGAAAATACGAAATCTGGAGCATCCAGATTGTTCAGAGATGCGAGATTAGATATGTTTGCGTTGCTTACACTTTTTACATTTAGCATCTTTGATTTTCTTTCTTCAACACTCGACTACTATAGGTCTGTTTTCTGTAGTTAAACCAATAGCTGCGTTCAACAGAAAAAGCAGCTTTGCAACTGTTATAAAATCTTTAATATGATTAATCTTACCCTTAATTCCTCACTGGATCCAAATGTAACCAATCACATCTAAGAATTTTACAACAGTTGCAAAGCTTTTTCTGCTGAACGCAGCCAATTATAAACACTTTTAAAACCTAAAGTGAAATAGATATACATTTGATACTTGAAAGCGAGAAAGAAGATTCTAGCGCAGTATACTGTAGGAATAAAACAAAGATCTTACATCTGATTTATTTCCAGTTCTAGTTCTAAAGATTAGAAAAAGAAGAAGAGTAAGTTGAATCGAGATTAAAGTTAATCTACATTGGAGGAAATAGGCATTTGCGTGTAAACATTTTTGAGGATTTGAAGAAACAAACCTATTATTTACAGTTGACGCTCCATATCCCAGGTAGGTTATGGGATGATGTTTATACACGTCCAGATGCATTCGCGTTGTCGTTGTCGACACAAGGGCGCAAAATAAACAAGTAAATAAATAAATAGATTGATCATACATGGGTAACGCAAAACAGCACGGCGCGTAGAGGGTGGACGGAGAAGGGGAGCGAGGAAGGGAAGAAGGGAGGAAGGACAAGAGGAACGGGCAAACACACAGGATTCGTGGCGAGGGAGTCGGGGGCAGAGAGGGAGGAAGGGTTCTCTTTCTCTCCCCCTCTCCACCCCCGCGCGGATGACCAGGCGTTTCTCGATCCGTGGTAATTACTCACCGGAAAAGCACGTATGCGCATCTTGCTCTCCTTCTTCATCAGAGCACTGCTCTTCATCATGTCGGGTTTTCAGTCTCGGGCGCGTCAGAAGTATCTCTCCTTAGAAATGCTGTCCCGACGTGAAGGCTGCCTCGACGAGCGCGCGACGCCGCGTGCACATCGACGCACACGCACACGAACACACGCGCAGAGCGCGCGCGCGCGCACCACACGCACGACACACACACACACCCACACACACAAAACACACACGTACACACTAACACACACACACACACACACACACCGCTGTTGCGGGCCTGTGACTCTGTTAAGCGCGACGGGCGAAAATCATTTACGTATCTGGAACAGCCTGGAACAGCCGATGACGATCACACGCTTCGTTTCGTGCTTCGTGTGCGATATAAGGCACGCGCGATCACCAACGATCACTGAACGGCACTGCTTACGGAGACAACGTGGTGTGGACCGACGACGAGTAGAAGTCCCTTCCTCTTTCTCTCCCGCTCCGCGGCCGAGTACATTTAACGACGCCTTTCCTAATCCCGTGAGCGAGCACTTATCTTCTCGGCTTGACTGGCAGGTGAAACGTCGAGGCTACGAGGAATAAAGGATGCGCGCTTTCGATGATTGAAGGGAAGAGCGACGAACGGACTACGAGAGAGAGAGGAGGGGGGGAGGAGGGAGAGAGAGAGAGAGAAAGACGGAGAGGGAGGGGGAAGGAGACAAAAAGTGTGAGCGAGAGAGAGAGAGAGACA
>NW_012130082.1:2076596-2077747 GCF_000143395.1 Atta cephalotes
AGAGAGAGAGAGAAGAAGGAGAGGGAGGGGGAAGGGAAGGACAAAAAGTGTGAGCGAGAGAGAGAGAGAGACAGAGGGAGAAACGGATGAACAGGCGAATACGAAGTCGAACGAGTCACGGAGTTCCACGGAGGGAGATGTGGCTCCTGTCAACGAGCCGTGGCAGCCGATCGCTTGTTTATTCTGTTTAGCAGCAGGAAAAAAGCGTGGTGGTCGATTCGCGGTGGTGGATCGCTCTCACCGATTTCAATGAGGTAGTCGCGAGTACGGTCGTCCTCGTGACATAATTGTGGAGCACGGTAGAACGCCGACGCGACGACGGCGGTGCGGATTCTCGTCGTTGCGTTAATAACACCGCCGCTGTCAACAGCACGGGGATATCCGCCACTTTTAGCAAGTAACGAACGATGCCCGCGACACATGAATCACGACCATCGACGGGCATTACGTGCGTAGTGTTTGTAGAATCGCTCTTGCGATCGTCAACGGACACATCGACTGCCTTTCGCGATCATGCCGTCGCTCTAGCGTCGCGATCGCACACTTTGCTGCATTTCGTGTGTTATTTCCGCTTGGCCATCGGCTGGTATCGATGTTGATAATGATTGATAATTCAATGTTAAAAAATTGGATGATCGTAGATTGCATTCAGCAGAAAAAGCAGCTTTGCAATAGTGGTTCGATTTTTCCAATGTAATTGGTTCCTACATTTAAATTCAGCCAAGAGCTAAAGGCAAGAACCAATCATATTAAAAAATTATTAAGCGCTGATTAATTTTCTTTACTAAACACAGCCAATTTCTGCAGCGTTTAATTTAATTTAATTAAACAGACTCAGCAGTTAAATGAATGCTCGCTGCTGTTGCTATATTCTTCTAGATCCAAAGATCTAAGTAGATAATCTAAAAGAAAAAAATAGACCCATAACAAGCTTAATTGGTCGTGTTCACTAAAATATTTATTTTGCAATAATTTGAAGTTGCTGATTATGCTTTTAGATTCAGAAGAATAATCCTATCTCAGCGAAGAAATTTCTAAAAGTCGTAAAATATTCTTTTATTGTATTTTAATTAAATTAGTTTTTATAAAAACTAATGATAATATTATTTTTATGAAGTAATGTTCTTAAGCCCAGTTTCAAGATGTGTATT
>NW_012130082.1:2077767-2094273 GCF_000143395.1 Atta cephalotes
TCTCCGACTCAGTTGAATTAAAAAATTTCAGCAAACGAGAATGGATTGAAATGAATTGAAATGGATTTAGATTTTCAGAAATATTGATTCACGAGAATGGATTAAAATGGATTGAAATTTTTTGACTCGCACTTCTTTTTAACATTTTCCGCTCATTATGGTACCGAAAATTGATTAATACATATCTTGAAACTGGGCTTAGGAACATTACTTCATAAAAATAATACATTAGTTTTTATAAAAACTAATTTAAGTAAAATACAATAAAAGAATATTTATTTTACGACTTTTACTGGGATCTAGAATCAAATATAAATTTGTTTATTTTGTTAAATAAATAATGTTCGTAAAAAATATCTAAAGAAATTCTTTCTGGTACTTTCACTTTGATTTCTAACTCTTAAAGCGGAATAAATTCAACAAATTCATTTTGTTTAGAGATTGTTGTCTCGTTTAAAGTTTCAATCGTAGATAATGGGATATTTATAACATACATTTATGAGGAATAGAAATGAACTTTGTTCATGTGCATTTTACTCATCCATTTCTTCTCTTTCTCTGTATGTCTGCTTCTGATTGCCGTATATGTTGCACTTTTAAAATTAAAACACATGAAAAACAATTGGAGGAAGAAAAGTACAGAAAATTTGTTTACACAAGAAACGAAGCTTATTTTTTATCCAGGGCTACAAAAACATTATTTCGAAAACGTCTCCGAGTATCATTTTATCCTTGTTATTCATCCTTGTTATCAGAATATTAAACAAGAATAAAATGATATTCGGAGACATTTGGATAATGTTTTCAAACACAGTTTAAAGCTTGAAGTATATCTTGTTTCGAATTCAATTACATTTTGTAGAAGTTACATCATTTTTGCTATTTATGCTGCTTTTTTTTTTAAATATATTCATCCTTCTGCTTGTTTAAAAATATATACCAAAGTTTGAGTTGTATGCAAAAAACAAAAAAATAGAAAACATCTGTTCTTTTCAAAATCTTCATGGAGAAAAAAAAATGGAATGTAGAGTACATTTAGATCTTAAATTTCTCCAATCAAACAATTTAGATCAAGAACAATTGTGAAAAAAGGAATCTTGGGAAATATAAAGAATATTTATTATACATCCTACTTTTTTGCCATCCTTTTTATTTTATTATCAAAGTATTATCCAATAATTTTCGGATATTTCACAAATATGACGCGCCTTTTACAAAAATGCAAATTTTTTAATTATTTAAACTGTTCAGAATGCAAAAATTTTCCTACTTTGATCATCCTATTTAACTTCTATTCTTCATTCCATGCAATGTATTGCACTTTTTTCCACCTATAATAATTATCGATACTGAATATATTTATATAGATAATAGTAATTAAAAAGTCCATACATTATTTAATGTTAAATTAGCATTTAAGATACAGTTTACACAAATTACATTAAAATAATTTTAATTAAAATATTTTGAGCTTTATATAGCATCTTTTATTTTAATGTGTATCATAAAATTGTAAAAGCACTATAACTATAGCACTATAAATCTCTTCAAATTTCTTGGAAAAATTCCTTTGAATGATTACTGAACCTTTATCAGTGATTACAAATTGTATATATATATATATATAATGTTACAATTGCAAGACTACTTATATTTGCAATATAAATTAGATAAATGGAATCACGTTTATCATACAGCGAATTTGATTGGACATTGAGTGCGCAATGATGCACATAAATCATACTCAAATTGACGTAAAGATATGTGTTTATTAAATATAAAATATATATTAAATATAAAAACCGGTTAAACCGATGAAATACTCAATATACTTTATTGCATTATTAGTTAAAATATTTCATAATTTGCAATATATTTGCATTTTATTTTTACACTCAGATTAAATCAGTGTATATACGACTCGTGTAATCGAATTCGCTAATAAAATCCGTATAAGTCAATGCATCACAAATCTTTTAGTCATCAATAATCATTATCGTAAATAGTCACAGATTTGAGATCAGTTTGTAAAATCAGCTCAATCCAGGTATACTTAAATCAGGAACAGTCATATAAACTATTATTATCCCTATAATGCTTACGATAATCGCTAAAATCCATGCAATGTAATACTTATTTCTCGCGTTTTCTTTGGATTGTTTCGAATTCTCATATTTGTCTTTCCTCTTTCGTCGTGGCTTGAACTTTTTCTCGAATTTTTCAATCTCCTCTCGATTGCGCAGCTCCTCCTCTTCCAGCTTTTTTGCTATTATAGCCTCTTGAGCCTCTTTTCTCTCATTTTTCAGTGATTCACATATGCTATCGCATGCTACGGTAATCTGCTTCTTTTGAAGAAGTGAACAAAGAAAATCCTTTTTGATTCGTTTACACTTACACCATAATCTGACTTTCTTGCTGCATCCTTCTCCACCTTTGCATTCTCCTGGATGACAATCATTGATACAACGGTGGCCGCATCGGTACTGAAATAAAAAAAAACAGACTTTATTTCGTTAAAAGCAAAAAATAAAAAATAAAAAATTTTAAGAATATTGAAGAAAGAATTTATACATACACTAATACTCAAAAGTATTTGCCTTTCTAGTTTTCTTAATTAAGAAAAATAAATTTCAATCTTCTTTCTTTTCTAGATGTTATACTTAATGTTTAATGGTTCAAAATTTTGCATTTTATATACATAGAAAAGATGCAGTATAAAATTAGAAATTAATAAATTATTGGAATTTACATTATGTACAAAATAAGATACGTACAAAAATCGGAATGCAAATACTTTTAAGCGATAATATATTTTATCAAATATAAATATAAATTACATTTTTTGGACATTGATTTCCGCATTTGAATAATTCATCCCGTTCCTTGCTCATTGCAGACGTCAAGTTCACGCAATGACGATAAAGGGTGCTAATACCGCAATGACAAGAAACTCGCACCAATTGTTTACATGGTTTACATGGCGCTGGGTGACAAGGTTGCGGACATGTGTGCGTACAACCAGACGGTCGTGTGAAACTACACTCCTTCTCGCATTCCATGCATAAAATACCATTGTTGGACTCGTTGTCAGAAGTCTGTAATTTATGACAAGTCAAATCGCAAGTGTGATTCTTGCATGGTAATAGCTGGCCGCAAAGTCTGCCGCAGGAGCTCGGTTTCGACGTGTGACACGGCCAAGGACGCGTCTCGTGATCACCGAGACAAGTTACAGGCACGGAAACCTCACATGGTGGACATGGTAAAGTCTTCAGTTCCATAATATCCTTTGGTTTTTCCCAGGGTCCAATAGGCTGCGCCTTTACTCCGTTCGCTCTAATCTTCATCCAGACTTTGGTGTGACAAGTGGCTGGGCAAGAGTGAGCACATCTCTTGTGCGTCAATGCGCAAACCTTTTTACACGGTGGACATGGGCCTTGATGACATTTGTGTGTTTCTCTCTTGCTGTGATGGCAGATAGGTGGGATTTTGCAAGATTTGTGACATGGAGGTGGCTTGATTCTCTTCTTGGTACCACATGGCACCGTTATCTTGCTGCTACCACATCGACACTGTATAGTGTCCGTTCTGGTACATGGATAGCAAGGACCACTGTGGCAAGGTGCAGTGCATTTGTGCTTACGGCAGTTGAGCGTATTCTCGCACGTTTTTTCACAGTGGTTGGACGTGTTCTTCAATATGCAGTCGCAGCATTTTTTGTTGCATAAATGTCTACCGCATAAGCGCATTTGCATGCATTTCTTGTTGCAGTGGAACTCCTTCGCGCAGGCGATCTCTTTCGTGTAACTACCACATCTACACGTTTTTGTTACGACTTCCAAGCATTGACCACAACGATCGGTATGGCATCTCATGTTGCAGAAGTGCGATCCGCAGTCCAACAACTTGCCGCACGTATCTCCACACGTTGGCACTTGCTGCCGCCTGCAAGAAATTTCGTATCGTTTTTTCCCACAAGGACAATATCTATTCTTTTCCAGGGGACAGTTGCCGCAATCGCCGGGTAGATGACAAGTGCTTTCACAGCTATGTACATTACAAGAGAATTTCCTATTGCAAGGTTTTTCGCAAATCCATATACCCTCGTAGCATTTCCCTACTTTCTCGTTATTCTTACAACGGCATTTTAGTATTACTGTTTCTACACAAGGAGAACATTCTCCAGTATGACACACATTATTGCAAGTGTGTGAACAAAATTCATATTTTTTATTGCACACAGTTCCGCAGCTCCAGTTTTTAGCATTGCAACGTCGCGGTTGCGCCGGTAGCTTGCCACAATAACATTTAACAGATACCATCTTAGCGCAGGGTGGACATGGACCAGGATGGCAAAGCAACACGCATTTGTGACCGCACTCTGGTTGCAAAAGCTTGCCACAGGCTTCACCGCAAGAATGCGGAATAATCCATGGTTGATACTGAGGGTCTACAGACTTTTTACAGAAACATTTGTACGATCTTGGAATCTGATCCTGATCATATTCCATACGGCATTTTGGGCTGTAATACGCATTTTATTATATATTATTATATATTATTATATATTATTAAATAGAGGTTTTGATGTGCTTTTCATGAAAGACATACCAGGCCCAGATCGGTGTGATTCCTTTAGCCCGTTTGCAGTTCAAACTGTCGTTGATCCAGTGTAGAATGCAAGACATGTGTAGAAACGCATAACACTTGTCGCAATTCCATATCTGCATAGAAGAAAATAGAGAAGATAATAAATTGCTCTCATCAGCCTTGTTTAGTGCTATTGAAATCATATCATATATATTTTAAACATAACTTTAAAATAATAAAATCAGTCAATATGATATACATATAAAAGTTTTGATTGATAATAAAATTAAAAATTTTCTTTTTCTATTTACGTATTAATACTTATATTGAAGAAAACTTTTACTTTATTTATAAAAGATTATCTAGCCTTGCATATAATATTTAAAAACATATTTAACGTGTAATAAAAATGTTAGCAAAATAGTAACATGTTGAGATAATATATTGTATTGTTTAAACATACTGGATCTATTTTCTTGACAGTGGATATACATATCAAACAAACAGCACTGCTAGTTTGAAAGGAATTCACCAAGTATGATATCACTTTTTCAGCATCTGTGGTCTGTCCTTGATATGCTGACAATACTTTGCCCACTACATTTTGGACATCTTCTTCGTTAGTTTCCTCGTCTTCACTAGATGAATTCAACAACGCATTGGCTTCCAAATGCTTTTCAATAGACAGTTTATTCTGTGCTTGAGCCCTCTTAAATTTCTGCATTTTGAAATTCTGAAATTAAATAAATTAATGACAAACTGAAAAACTAATTATGAAGACAATCTATCAATTTATATAACTATGTACAAGTTATGCTAATAATTCAAACTGCAATAATTTTATTTAAAAAACAAACAGACTGTGATAAACAATTCTAATATGTATATATAATATACATCTCGAAGCAGTCGATATTGAAAACATGTATTGCAATTATCTAAATACTAAAAAAATTTTATCTTACAAAATGGTACATGATTTTTAAGCACTGTAAAAATTATGTAATTGTATATTAGATACAAATCACAATTTAAATGTTTATGTTTTATCATCGAGTCTGGCATTTCATTGGAATAGATAGTATTTAACTATCCGGCAAGTTGCTATGATTTCTTTCAACAGCAGAGCTCGATTAAAAGACGAGCAAATTAACAATTAACCTTGACCTACATTTACCAGTTTTTCTCTCTTTTTTGTCGATTTCAACTAATCATATTTGATCATCAGCTATCAAACTATCTTCGAGATATCTTTATAACTGTATGTGCAGTTTTACCACACGTATACGTAGGTACACTTGGCGTCAGGGCCGTCAGAAATGCCTTCACACTCGGAGACTATAATAGCTGTTTCCGGATGGAGTCGCTTCTAGCTATTCGTATTCCATGACTATTGATTTAAACAGAATTTTATTTTATTTTAGCTTTAGATACTCAAGATTTTAATTTTTCTTTAGAAAATTTAATTTTCATGATTTATTTACTATATTCAATTTCTAAATTCTAGGAATTCTCTATAATATAATTCTGTAATTAGCTATATACAAATATTATGATTTTATAATATCCACACAACGAAATTTTTAGAAAATAATATTCTGGGAATTTTACAATTTTGTAAATAATGTAAATAACAATTATCGTTTTGTGCAAAATATTGTAATATAATTTTATAACATCTACAATAAAAAATTATTGACATTTTTTAATAAAATCTTAAGGCACTATTTTTGTGCTTACAAATCACTTGCTTCACACATACGTTTGCACAATTTGTAAACAATAAATTACTGAAAGTTATTGCGAATGTGCGTGTAACATTAATCTCAGATGTGTCAGACTTACATTTACGTTACAACTTTGTTAGCAATGAGATCGTTTTAATGTTAAAAACTACACATAATATGCAAAAATGTTTGTTATTATACACATATAGCTGCAATGTATGAAATAAATTTGTGCGCTTAACATAATTTGAATTTTGCAGCGAGTGAGGTACTTAGTCTATATAGGTACTATGTCTAATCGCATATACCATACGAAAGATATAAATATATAATAAATCGCATACTGAACAATGGAATGTTGCACTTAAAACCTGCTATAAATGTCGATAAGTGCTACATCAATACATATACATATATTATGTAATGAATATATTAAATATTCAAAAAAATATCTATATTAAATATATATATTGTATATATATATATATATATATATATATATATATATATATATACTATAAAATATATTTTTCCATTTATATAACAATTATTATTATTTTAATTGCAGTTATTCTATTATTATGGACGGATACAAGATAATCACTTGTAAGTATTATTATATATCGCATAATTTATAAAAATCTAATATTTTACAGTATATTATGATTTAAAATCGTTTAATTATTAACTTAATGCTCTTATATGCAAATGGTATTGTCGTGTGATTATACTATCAAGATATAGATGTGACTAATAATATTTGATTTACGAACACATTCAAGTGTATTAATATCTCGTTGTTATTAAAAAATGTACTTTAGCAATTTAACAAGACAGTACATTTCAATATATAATAAATAACGAACGAATTTTTGCATTATTTATAATAAATTTATAATAAATGATAAAAAATATTAAGCAATATTATATCAATTTATAATTATTTTGATTGTTGTCTGTGTGTAAACACTCCGTTCATTTTTAAAAAATTGTAATAAAAAACTTTCTAATTTTAATTTAACAATTTGGCATTAAAAAAAATAAATGTCATCATCTTTTAAAAGTAATTAATGCATCTAAAAACTGAGGTATAAAAAAATAAATATAAAAAGATTGTGTCGATTTTTTTTGTATAATGGTAACTTAAGTATTAAACAGCTGTTTGTGGTACTCCTTGTACTAAAAGTGTTTTGCTTTTAGCTTTTGGCAGTGCAGATTGACTCAGTGTCTTTGTCATTTTAGGATGACCATTAGGTGAGCTAGTGATGAAACCTTCTGATCTCATATCTTTTAATGAGACATTAGAATTGCTACGTAACGAAGGTGTAGAACTGAATTTTCTGTTATGTGCTAAACGTTCTTGCAGTCTCGTTTCATTTTGACGCGGTATTCGGGTTTTTACAGGTACATCACGATATTCGTATATGTTTTCTTTAGATGAACGTGTTATATTCTCGATTCCCTCGGAATGCTCATCGTCTCGTACCATCAAGATGTCTCCGCTATAGTAGTGATCAGATTGTCTGTGGAGAAAATAATGCAAAAGAATACTGTACACTGTATATAGAAAAAATGTATATCTAATTGTGAGTAAAAATCAAGTCAATATTTTATTATTTAGTAAACAATACCCATTTCTTGTAAATTATATAAAAATACATACGCATACGTGCAACTAAATAAATCTAAGTAAAAGTTAAGTTAATAATTTAATCGCTTATTTTATTAGAGAAGGCTCCGATTGCACACATGCGTTGCTAATAGGCCAATTTAAAAATAAAATATTCTCATTGATAAAGCAATAAAAAATTATTAGTATCAACTGATATGAGTGGTGTATGCAATCATTGTAGGCAAATGGGATCCTTCCTTTATATTATTTATACTATTATTTACTTTGAACCTTTGTCCATTTTTCATGTGAATTATATAATATTATATAATAATATATGCAAACATGTGCAACTAATAAAGCAATATGTGACATATAAAATTATGTCTAAAGTATCGTTTATAAATACCTGCACGTATCCTAGCAGCCTTCGTTTTGCTAATTGTAAGCAGGAATAGAGTTAATTAGCAATTTATATTCAGAAATGGTTATATAAAAAGACAAAGAAACTGTATCCTGCAAGGACTGTGTCTATAAACCAGAACCAGTTTTTGCATGCGCTACCGTTCGGTACAGCGGGTGCAACCGAATGAAGCTGTAGTCACATGGATTTGGTTCTGTTTACCTTTTCTTACCTTTTGGCGTTACGCCAAAGCATACAACACACCACAGAAAGTACAAGTAGCAACAGGCACGCCGTCGACATCGACCAAAATGCGATTTGCAATGGCTGTTTAGGTTCCCACCAATACTGTAATAAAAATTGTAAGTAAGAACAATTGATATAATTCAATAAAGCATATATATTATATTACAATGTCTTACTTCTGTAACGGGAGGATAAGTAGGGACAAGGTAACCAATAACAGTCGGTAAATACATGGACCAGAATGCGCTCTCAGTTTGACGATAGTTTATTTGAATAGAGCTATTGAATGTCGTATTGATATTAAGATATCGCAATTGTCCATGACGTGCGATATCAAAGTGCAATCCCAAGATTTGCGAAGGCGTTGGATTTCTAGAATGAAATTTTTAATAATTATTGCATTTTCCATTTTAATACAAATAAACAAATCAGCATTATCAAATACATACCCATATTTTGCAAAATTAGAATACGCCATCATGAAAAAGTGACTCATATTACGATCACTATCAGTCCACATTTCTCGACTTAATCTCCATTTTTGTGGGAAAAATTCTGTGTTAATAATATTTTATTAGCAGATATTATGCAATGAATTAAATATATATGTATATATACATCTTTACATACATTTACATATATATGACAGAAGAACATACCAACATCCATAAACGGTGCTCCCGTCAGCCACAAAAGCTCAGTATCATGAGGTACTCTAGCCCATTGTGGCGAATAAAGTGATTCTATCGAGGTATTTAAGACATAGAGATAGGTCGGTACGTGTCTTTCTACCAATAATTTTGCTATTTTGTCATATGGTGCAACATAATGAAAGTCTGATAAGAGCTAAAAATATTAATATAATAATTAAAGTCAATAATTTTACATAAAATTTAGTTCGATATTTTCCCACTACTTACATTTATATATTGATCACGTACATGCGTAACATTCATTGGATCTGGCCAATATGTATACATATATTTTATTGCTTCGTAAATACCTTGTGGATTTAGAGTATAATTATATCGAAGAACTAATTCCCAAATCCTTTGATCGAATACCTCAGGAGTTATTGTGTATTGATTTCTTGCTAATGTAATATTATTTTCTGTAAAATAAATATTATGGAAAGTAATTTATGATGTCATATGCAATTGAATAATATAAACTTAGTAATAGCAGTAAAATATTCGAAATAAAAATATAGCTGCTTTCCTTTTAAAAAAGACAGTCGACACAAGAGTATCCTTTTATCTTTCTTAACATAAATAACAAAGATACACTTGACCTGTGTTTCTTAAAAGGAAAACAGTCTAATAGTTAAATAAAAATAAATAAGACAATAAAAAACATACTTATAATAAATGCTGCTTCTTGAGTTGTGACACCAGCCATGTAAGCCAAATCTTTCCTATATTTGTGAGCTTTAATACTTTCTTCTGGTGTTTCTGTAAAAAAGCGCCAATCAGATGCTCTCCAATCTTCATACCAATCATCTCGAGGTATCGTAAAATTGACATCCAGCACGGGTGCCCACGGAAACATTCCAACGTGTGGTTTTAATTCAGAATTACTTAATTCAAGGAAACTACGTCCATCTTTTAAGCATTGTACTAATTTCCAACTACTCTCAATACTACAACCGAGCATTTCTGCATATACTCGAGATGTATTTTGTGCTCGATATTTGTCTACTATCACCGCCCAATCAGCTAGAGCTGAACCCGATTGCGCTATTACTTTTGATACCATCTGTCGAGTTCTATAATAAGATAAAATAAATTTAATGTACAAATGGTTTATAAAATATATATAATTAAATGTCAAATTCAATTACTTTGGTGCAACCATTAACAATCCCGCACTCGCTGCTCCAGCACCTGGCCCAAACAGTGTTATAGAGTCAGGATCTCCGTTAAAGCTAACTATATTGTCATAGACCCATCTCAACGCCATAGCTTGGTCAAGAATTCCATAGTTTCCAGGGCTATTCTCATCTCCAGTACTTAGAAATCCTAGAAATATAATTAATTTTACTAATTAATATATAACATTTTACTAATTAATACTCTATTTTTTTCCATATGTATATTTTATGTATGAAAAGTAGTGTACTTACCAAGAGCTCCAAGACGATAATTAATTGATACCACTACAACATTGTAGAAGGCAGCTAGTATATGAGCTGGAAATAAATTACTCGCCCCATGACTAAATTCGCCACCATGTATGTAAAACATCACTGGATATCTATTTGCTAACCCATAGCCAATCTACATATACAAGACATAATTTTATTACTTAATAGATTCATTAATTTTATTTTTTTGAATATGGTATACTTACAGAAGGTGTAAATATGTTTAGATACAAGCAATCTTCGTCGACATCTCGCACACCTTTTGTTGCACCAGTATATTCACTAGGCTGAGGACAAGCTGGTCCCCAATCAATGGCTTGTAAAAGTTGCCATCCTCTAAATAGAAAAATCGATTATTTGTGAAAGACAATATTATAAAGTATTAGAAATAGTAAAAAAAATATTTCGTAAAAAATTTTATATTAACCTAGGAGGTCTGGGAGGTTTGAAACGACCTTCTTTAGTAGGTGGCATAGCATAAGGAATACCCAAAAATACATTAACATCTTTTGTAACTCTTTCGACTGCTACATTCCAAGGTCTGTGCCTCGCAAATGGATCGTCATATAATTGGACTTTAAATCCTTGAATTTGACCATAATTTGTATTCACAAGTATGTCTCTGGTTTTTATAAAAAGTTTAGAATCTGGTCTTTCTCTTCCTTGAAGATCTTCGCGCCAACCAGCTAGTATTCCTGGCAATGGAAGTCTTTCTGTGGTCTATTTTAATATATATTTCTATTTTAATATATTTTAATACGTAGTGTTATTAAATCTATTTTCAATTTCAAATCTTATATTTCAGAATAGCTAAATAATTTTTTTTGAAGGAGTTTATTAGATTTATTAAAAAAAATTTTTATGTAATTGCATTTTTAATTTTTTAATTGTGCAATTAAATCTAGAATTTAAAATACAAAGTACAAATAAATAACAAATCTTAATTAATAACAATTGATAAATATAAATAATATTTAATATTTTAGTTAATAATCTGTTAACAATCTGTATAATTTAAAAGCAATAAAAAAATAAAAATAACATTAGTCAATAAATAGTTTCTAAAAAATCATTTTTTTCATTCAAATTAATATTTATAAAATATTAAAAAAAAGCATGTAATAATTTCAATCAAGTGTCTTCAAGATTTACATAAATTGTGATTAATCATTACAGCATAAATTAAATATTAGGTGTAGTAAAAAAGAAATCCATTATTTTTGCATGAAATTGTCATGCAAAATAAATGGATTTCTTTTACACCTAATATATTAATCTGAAGCAAAATGTAAACAAAATATATCATTTAAATGTTTTAAAACAATACAATTTCATCAGTAGGAATTTTCTCACTTACGCCGTAAATAAATCGATCCTCAGGTGCTCTCGTGGGTCCTCTGTAACCAGGCTCCAGATAACTAGGTTGATATCCATATCCATACCGTCTACCATTGTAGACGAAGGTCTTATCTTGCGGCACATATACGCCGTCGCGATTGTAGTAACGGCTGCCAGGCGATATATCCTGTAATATCATTAGATTTATAGTATCTCAAACGCCTCTATTTTAAAATTTATGTATTCATACATACATCCTTTATTTGGGAAGCTGTCAAGTATGTAAATAAATGTTTTTTAATTATATTATAATTATATTATAATTAGTTTATTCATGAATGTGCGCTATATTGATATACATTACAGAAATCAATTGCGATAATTTATAAATCTAATGATTTTACCTGAGTGAGCGCAACGACGCTCGTGATCAGCAAGTATAAGCAACAGCGGACGACGCCATACACACATCCTCCACGCGTGTTGGCCATGTTCTGCGCGTGCGAGAGCACACGCGAAGTTGCTTACGCACCGATCGTGCAGGTGTGGCCTGAATGGGCCTGAAAGTCGCGCGCGTACGTCACGTCACGTCCGAACGGCACGCCGATTCGCTCTCCTCGCCAACTTCGCGGTAAACAAGGAACAAATGAAAGCGAAAGTTTCTCCTTCTCACACTCAACTTATCCACTTATCAATGAACAAGGTGTAGATTGATAAGTGTCGCTACACCTGACTACACCGATTATCGACGATTTGGGACGCGTCAATGGATCCCCGCTGAAGTTAGGTGTGTGTGTCAATACTCGCAGCGTTGTTATTCGTATCACACGGACGAGAATTCTCGCGAGAACGAAGCAGTGAATCATTCGCGACTCAGATCTCGGCGCGTCGTCTTGTCGTTGCGAAATGTTCCTTCGTTCGCCTTCTTCTCCTAGAGCGTTCCTGCACTAAGTAGTCAACTAGCCAACACCCTATCGGAGGCCCTCCTGTTCGCGCCGCGGTGACTCGCGTGGCACTTCAGGTGGCTTCGCTGCGCGCCTCCGTGTTGTGGCCCTTCTCCCCGTTCACCGTCTCTTCCACCAGTCGATAAATGCGAAATGTCACGATTGGTGTCAGGAGAAGCCCAAAGGTGGGAGTGATAAACGCAGTTTGAAAGCGAAAGGCAACGTGCCGTATACTCGTATACTAGATAACTGGAATTAAAACACGATATCGCTTCATCATCAAGATTTTCCGTCATTGAGTTACGTCGGCTTCCTGATAGTAGATTTAGTGTTACATATGTAGTAAATACAAATATAATATGTATAAGCACGTTTAGTAATAAACACGTTTGATAAATATAACGATATATACTTTTCTGACTGAAAAATAAAATGGCTTTTGTTCTCTCATGACTTTATTGAATATTATCTTATTTTGCAGTTTTTGGAATTTGATAACATAATAATATCTCGGATTGTGGTATCTTCTGTGTGTCTTCTTTTCCTAAACTTCAAATAAAAATTAAAATATACAAGTTAACTGCATACAAATTAACTGAAATCTATGGTTTTATTACTTTTGTTTTCCTTCTCTTAAATCCCTTTCTTATCTATTGCAGCTTGAAAACTATTCAAATAAAGTCATCTCCAACAGAAAATGTTGCCACAGGTGATCATTGTCAGAGATTAAAAAAAAAACGTCTCGTGTTTTTATCACGTTAAGTTTAATACGTTGATTGTTATATACATTATACAATTAAGTATAATTTTTTCCTCGATGTTAATTTTATATTAGTGTGTTATTTTAGTATGTCATTTATATCCATTTCTGATGTAGATTAACTTTAATCTCGGTTTAATTTATTCTTTATTTTGTTTATTTATTTATTCTTTATTTTGTTAATTATAAACCGATATTCATAATTAGTTCTTTTAAAATCGTTTTAAATAATATGTCTTAAGATACTATAAATCGGTTCTCTGATTGATTCATGACATTTTAAGATTGTATTTGAGATAATCTTAAATATAAGAATCGATTATAAATACCAGTCTTAGAACTCGAATAAGATAAAAAGTAAATTAAACCAAGATAAAATTAAACTTACATTGTAAAACAGGGCATTAATTATATTTTCTTCATCATAATAAAATTAGAAAATTTTTCTTTTTAAAAAATCGAATCAGTAAATATAACTGGCGTTCATCTATAAATCGCCAGATATATGTCACAATTTACATTTACGAGTCATCGTATTAATAAATTGATAGGAAGAAAATTTACTGCGTGCAATATTTAACATTAAAAGTACAAGGATGCAGTCGCATAATTGAAGACATAATTTTATACAAAAGAGACTTACGGATAATATTTACATCTTTTTTCTTGAATGAACGGAGATCATAGATTCCAGAAGTAAATCTGGTCTCCACTATGGAGACTAGATGCGTCGATACTTCGATTGACTCATTCGCGACTCACACTTTTTCGTTATCTCGTCGAGAGAGACCGAGATTAGAATCGCCTGCGCGAATATCATGCGCTCGAAGCCGAAGATTCGAAAAATGTAATGCAAGAGCCGTTGAGTGTTGACTTGTGAACACTGCAGTTCACCGACTGTGACAGATAGACTAAGAGTAATGGCCAGACCTCAGCTGTAATAATGTCGTCGCGTGCACATACGTCGCGGCAATGCGATGGGTCGGCAATGGGCCGCCTACGCGCCCAACAGCCAGGTTGCGAAATGCGTGATCGAGCGGATGTGCATGATCGCGGAAGAACAGGGGTGTGGACAAAGGGATAGAATGGATATAGTTACTTATTGGGCAAAATTGCTTTTTTGAAGCATTTATAGCGCAGATCCTTTAAAATGATTTACAATTAATTTAAAAAATTAATAATAATAATGCTATAATTAAAAGAGAACGAGAGAAAGGGGAGGGGAGAAGCTTGAGAATTATATATTTCTACATTACGTTAAATTATATTTAATGTTTTTATATTATATATATTATTGTGTAATTATATTAATATGATTTTTAATGATATATTATCTTTATAATAATTGATAATTATTACTTAAATAAATTAAACTTTTTATAAAATAAAAATACGATTTTTCTTACAATTTTACGTATTATTTTCTTCATGATAAATCAAGTTAAATAGTATCTATAACTATATTGATAAATGTACATTTATGCTCATTTTTATCAATTCTAAAGATTAGAAAAAGACGAAGAATAAGTTGAATCGAAATTAAAAGTTAATCTACATTGGTGGAAATGGGCATTAGAATTTCAAGATATTTTATTCGTTTCATACATTTCTTTTCGTTTATACATTTCTTTTCTCTCTCTTTCTCTCTTTCTTTCATATTAGATTTCATAAATGATTTTAATTGTGAACGTGATAAAAATATTGCTGTGTTTATAGAGAATATTTTCCTGCTTTTTTTTTTATATAGAGAAAGTAGCGGAAATGAATAGAAATTATAGAGGAACAATGACCTAGCTTAATCCCCCATCCTTCCCTTTTGCACCGCATATTTTAATCTATGTATGCCCTTGTAAAAGAATGCCATCGCGTGAACGGATGTGTTCCGCAATGAATGATTGGTCGTGGCAGCTCTGCATTTATTAATAATAGTTTTACACACACATGTTACGGGGTTAGATAATCAAACTTTCATGATAATGGTTAATAAATATATGCATAAATGTACGCATCTACGCTGCATATTTAGTTCTTAATATAACTATACATATATTGCAAGATATTTAGGCCAGAAATAACAAGATGTTCTTTATTTACTTTCATTTGCGTTTGTCGACAAAATTCTTGATATATTCATTTTCGCAGCGTTTTGACAAAAAAATCGCTTGTTTTCAAACAAGATAATTGTGTTCGCCTGTTGTATTCTAGAATATAATTTGTATCAGCATAGTATTATCGTTTCAGCGAATTTCAATCACTTCTTGATGCACGCCGCATGTCGTATTCGCACAGTCATATCGTATTTTTCAATAAATTTCTGAAATAACTTTCTTTTAAACTCTTTCACTCCTTCATTCACTCTCTCATATATTCATATATTCATTTCTCATACTCATATTTTCAATACTTTTATATTATTTAATTCTTCCGTTTGTAAATATAGAAGTTAGATAGGATTTAGGAAAATTAGATAGGTAAGTATAATACAATGGACTTTACATTGTCAATAATACTGACAATTCTATTTCTGATCGTGTGCAGTATTAGGTGTGCAAAAGATACATTTGTGTATCTATACTTGTATTTGAAATACATTCGAATTGGAGTATTTGTATTTATAGATATATATTTTCACATGCATCTGTACTTTTGTGTGTGTGTGTGTGTGTGTGTGTGTGTGTGTGTGTGTGTGTGTGTGTGTGTGTGTGTGTGTGTGTGTGTGTGTGTGTGTGTGTGTGTGTGTGTGTGT
>NW_012130082.1:2094293-2096547 GCF_000143395.1 Atta cephalotes
GTGTGTGTGTGTGTGTGTGTGTGTGTGTGTGTGTGTGTGTGTGTGTGTGTGTGTGTGTGTGTGTGTGTGTGTGTGTGTGTGTGTGTGTGTGTGTGTGTGTGTGTGTGTGTGTGACAAGATACATTTTGAAAATATCTTACCCATCACTGATCGTGTGTGATTAATAATGATGGGTTGATATAGAATATTTACGAATTTTTTCATTCTCAAGCATAATCATTATCCCCTACCATAGCGATACTGATGCTCGAGAATCAAGAAATCCAAATCACTGTCAATAATATTATTTGTATTTGTTGGTGCTAATAATATTATTGACCGTGTAAGATCCAAAAAAAAGGGCATAATATTTTCACCAATATAATTGTACAACTTATGTACATAAAATTGAGTTAAAATATTAATACTAAATATTAATACTAAAGCATTAAACAGCAATGTTTTTCATACTTGAAACAAGTAATTAATTGTGTCTTTCAGTATTAAATTCAATCAGTACAAGATTTTCGTAAAGGGGATACCGCAAATATTTGATTGATATTATTGATTTTATCAATATTATTTTATTGATATTATATTGATATTATTGATTTTATCAATATTATTGATCGTAATTATTGATTGTGAATAAAATCTAAGATTCATAGAAGAAAACAACGCTATATAAATACAATGATAAATATAAGAAAAGACATTAAAACATATTAATTATGATAATTATACATTGTAGTGCTTCCTGTAACATCAATATATTTTTGCTTAAAAAAAAATAGAAAAAGATGTAAGATAATAAAGTCATAATTGTTCTATTATAATTGATAATAATTACTCGTAGAATTTATTATTACAATTTTTTTGTAACTACAAAAAATAAAATAGTAATTTAATTTATATAGTTGAATCTTCGGAAATTCTCCGGAAATTCTCTATTTTTACGAGCATTTTCACTATCTTTATGAAGATACTGATACTGTAGATTTGACTTTATTTTCATTAGAAGAAAAGAATTGATTCCTAGTAATGTTACAAATTTCATGACTCTTCACGTTGATCAGTAGCGATGGATGCGCGTGATTGGAATAAATTTATTTGCCATAGAGTTCATTAGTGTTCGCCGATGTTTTTGCCCAGCCTCAATTCGTAAAACTGTCAAGTGGCTTTTACAAAACTGCTAATTCGTTTTACTGTAAATATAAAATGAAAACTTTTACAACGTTCCTGAATGAATCATACATACCGCAACCGCGCGTCTTTATGACTCACGATTTTATCAGCTAAATTAAGTATTAATCGTTTGCTAGTGGAATGACTTATGTCATGAACGAAATGTAAGAAAGTGCGAACGGAGAGTGTTATTATAAAAGTTGTAAGACTGTTAATTATATATACACACATACACACACATATATATGTATATACACATATATATATATATATTATTATATAGTTAAAGTGTAAAAAATTTAGGTCGATTCTTTTAAATAAAAAATAAAGTTATATAATAAAAAAATCTAATAAAGTTTCATAATAGAATTTATTTTCGCAAAGGATTAAGCATTGAAAACTCAGCAAAAAAATTTAATAAAAACTTTTAACGCGAAAATTTATTTTATTCTAGAAACATGATAGTGTCTCGACATATAAATATAGACATATAAATTATAAATAATAAAAGATGTATAATTATATATAATAAAATATATCCATATATACATAACATTTTTCTTGAGTAACTAAGCTAAGAAGCAGCAGCGCCAAATGTTTACTTGTTTAATTTTTTGTGGTAACACTTGAATGGACGTAATTTTGTCATAACATTTTGAATAATGTTTTGAAGGAGAATTAAATAATTATGACTTTAGTTAGAAAAGAAAATGTCTTTGAATGAATTGCGATATAAAAATTTTATATAAGAAGAATTAAAGTCATTTGGATCGGAATAAAAAGATCTTTCAACAGGAATACAAAGATATATATATATATATACCTAGGTTTCATGATATTAAACTAAAAATTCATATTAGGTGAGCACTCCCAATGACCTTGACGTATGTTGTAAATGACCTCCGACAGGTTTTAGTCGTTTCTCGTTATTCGTTAAAAAGGTATTAATAGTCAAAGTTAGTAACTATTTTACTGCTTTACATGAAGAGTCAGATAACTTTAAACAGAGAGAGAGAGAGAGAGAGAGAGAGAGAGAGAGAGAGATATAGAAATGGACGAATTACAAGGAATACAACTTACCAAAACGTAC
>NW_012130082.1:2099625-2120105 GCF_000143395.1 Atta cephalotes
TTCTATTTTTAAAATCAAGGTTTTAAATCAATCTAAGAAGTATACCAAACAATCCTATTTTATATTATTATTATTATTATTTATTCTTTCTCTCTGCCGTTAAAAACAGATATCGAGATAAAAAAATTTAATGAAGACATATGGAAAACATAAATTTTATTAATTAAAAGATATGTGACTACATTCTGTAGTGTTCGTTATTTGATACACGTACTTTATAAAATAAATATACGTTTTATACATATATTCTATAACTATACTTTATTATTACTTATATATATAGCAAAGCTAGAGTTTTCCAAAGAATTGCAAAAATGTGATTTTGAATATTTAGTTTATAATTAAGATGTTTATACGTTTTATAATTTACACGAATAAGAGTACGTGTGACGAAATATTTCAACATATCTACAAACTCTTTAGACCCATTCTTTTTGGCTGAACTTTTGCATCAGTTCATTTTTCTTCCTCTTCTTTCCTCCTGGAAAGATTAATCGATAGCTAGAGATACGCGAGCGAGTAGTGTGTGTGAATGTGCAAATTATTCTTATAAGCCTGAATAAAGTTAATTTTTTCATACAAAAAGAACTAAAGTGTTGTGTTTGTGTGTACCATCCTCATTGCGAACAGACTACAAGCACACAATGGATTATTCTCCGATAACGCGGAAGCTTACAAGAGACCATTCTGAGAGGAAGGAAGGAAGGAAGGAAGAGATTACTGAAGGCAATCTAGAGTCGCGAGAGAGGCTGAATCCTAGAATCCCGGAATTAATTTAACCTTATCAGTTGTAGATAAAACTGAGCGGCAACCATCAAGTAGTGAGTGCCAGAGACATAATATAATTATTTTATCTGCGGAATTAATTAATTAGGGTAATTAATTGGAGAATATTCAGAATCCGGTCACACTCCTACTCCGGATCTAACCGTTGGGATCGACTGGACCCCGAACCTTGCAATCGTCCGCTAAAATCCATACCCGAGGAAATAATTTATTTATATCATATAAAATTACAATGTACCAAGGAAAAAATGGCAGCACCAGTGCTAATAATGTCAGCGACCAGGAAAGAGATGATCAGCCAACCACCCATTTATATGACCATGACAGTGAATCAGCAATCGACAGGCAGATATCAATAAGATCAGGACTACACATAGAAACATACCCGTTGAGAAAAGCCTGACATTAAATTTTAATTAATTACCCACAGGAGACGATAAAGTTTGTTTAATGTATTATTTAAATTTATTACAAGCGTCGGTTACGATGTCATTGCAAAGACAAGCAATTGATGTTATAAAAGTAGTCCGTCGTCACGTGGCGGATTATTTGTTTTTTATTGAGTTTTTTATTTGACTTTATTAATTACATACTATGATTTATCCTTATCCATACGCGAAATATGATAAAGGAAATACTATATCTATTGCAGATAAAGAAAATTCTTGATTTAAAGCTTAAGAATGGCGAACTACAATATTGAGAATGTGGTTCATTGTCTTATAAAAACTAACACAAAACATTTATTAATTAATAAATCCCTTTGGATTAATCAAAAATGAATTAAGTACATTAGCTTTAACATGATAAATAAAGATGATGAGAAATTAGAATTAAAATGTTCTTTCTAAAGAAACAGCCTGTTATTGAAGCATAAAATGTCCACTTATTATAAGTTATGAAAAGTATAAATTAATTTGCGTTTATTATAAATATTATTTTGTACTTTCACTGCGTGAAAGGCATTTTAATCCTAATTTTTAATTATAGAAATAGTTAATTTATTCTTATTTCTATTAATAATAATTGTATAGTTTAATTAATTATACGAGAATCTTGTGAATTATAATGATATTTTAGAAAAAAAGAAAATTCAGAAATATAAAGAAAGACAAGATAAATAAATATTTATAAAATATTTAAAAGATAAAATGATCAGATGAATAATGTAAGTGTAGACAAAGCAAAGGAGGAAGAAATTGAGAATAAAATTATAGATTTAATAGTAATATCTTCATTTCTCTTTTTGTATAAACTTCTTATAAATAAATACATAATTTATACTTTCTGTGTCTAAAAACCATTTGAATAAAAAAATCAACGCACCTGGTTTTATAAAAGAGAAACAAGAGTCTACTAAAAGTCAATGTACTCTACGCTTGAAAAATATCAAAGAATTAAAATTAGTGTCCGTAGAGTGTCAGTGTCAGTGGTATGATGTCGGTGATAGTGATGGAGAAGGCAGAATGCAGCTCTATAGATGCACCGATACGTAGGAAATAACGGTTGAAGAGAGGGGGTGGTACGATGGTGGTGAACGCGCGCTCGCACTCTGCAGGGCCCACTTGTTCGTTCTCCACTACGTCGGCTTGTCACTCGCGAGCGTGTTGCCGGTGCGGCAACATCGAGTGCGTTCTCCTTCGACCTGGCCGCGATCCCCGAGTTTGTTCCACTCGAGAGAATCGCCGGGAACCACCACGAACTATCACAATACCGAGGGACGTGAGAAAGAACAATCAGTTCCTATAAATTTTTATCCGCGAAGATCCAAGAGTGATAAAGATCTAAAGTGGTGGAGAACGAATCATCTATCAGTGATCGTAATTAACGATAGAAAAGTGCACGTGAGCGTCACATTGTGCGCAGAGCATGTTCTAAGGATTATCACTTTTTTTTGTCGTATCATTTTTTTTCTTTATTCGGTGATCGCGAAACAAAGAGATCGAGAATGGCAAACGAGACGTTGGCGCGCGAGGTGGACGCGCACATTGTGACTATTCTATCGAGGCTATCGGCCTTCCGAGAGAACAATGCCGATGTGACTGATAGAAAGGCACCCATGTCCGTCGAGGCACGCAGTTTAGAGCTATGGCGAGCGGTAGCTGTCGAATGTTTGGCCACATTTCTCTTCAGCCTCGTAGTGGCTGGTGCAGCCGCCGCCTCCGCTGTATCCGGAAGCGGCCTCTCTGCGTTAGCCACCGCTGTAGCTTCCGGTTTCGCTATCGCTGCGATCTCCCTCATCTTCAGCCACATAAGCGGTAAGGGTATTAATGTATTAATGTATTATAATGATATTGTTATGAAAGTAAAATAGGGAGTCATGTACTCGTACATTTGTCATTGAGTTTCGAGAAATGATTTTGTCAGAATAACAAGATGATTCTTTATAGTTAATACTTATATAAAGTTTTTGAAATTAAACATTTTTTTAATTAAAATAATTCTTATTTTTATAATTAAAAAATTAGTTAACTGTAATTTTAACTTTGTTTAATTTTTCATTTTGTTTTTATGATTTAGAAAGGAGTAATAAGTTCTTATATATGTCTATTTATCTATATCTATTTATCTTTTTTTCGTTTCATATATCAGGTATAGTAAAAAGAAATTCATTTTTCCATTCAATTTCATGCAAAAATAATGGATTTCTTTTTACTACACCTAATATGTTAAAATTTTATATGTCAATGTTTTTTGACATACGTGAAATGAAAAAAGTATAGAGAGCGTTCTATTCCATTTATGCGTAACTAAAAAAATGATATTACATTAACAGCATTATTATAATTAAAAATAATTCTTGTTAATTTTCAACATTATTAATGAAACAAATATGTCATACTCTTATTTTAATAAAATGTTGTTTATTTAATTAATATCAGGGATATACCAGATATTCGGGAAGAATTGTCAGATGTTCGGCCTTTAATTAATATTTTAATTAAAAAATAATCTTGTTAATATTAATGAAACAAATCTGTCCTTATTTTAATAAAATATTGTTTGTTTCGCTAATATTGTGTATTCAAAATAATAAAATTATTTTGAATTAAATTAATGCTGTCAATATAATAAACATTCTTTTTTCCGTGCAGTTCTATTTAATTGTTGCATTTCAAAGAGAAATTAGTTTTTTTGCATAAATATTCATAAAAACACTTATATTTACATGTAATAGTCCGCTTGATTTCGAATTATAAACACATTTGATGTTGCGTCTGCAAGGCTTCTACATAAAGCGTTCAGAGACTAATTACGTAAAGGGTCGCGAACTGCTTAATTCGACGATCTCGTTGCGTCAATGGTTCTGTTCCTTCTTGTACATAGGTTCATGAGCGACGGCCCTCGCGATTTCTCTCGATTGGCTCGTTAACCGATTACGCTGGCGCGGCCAACATTACTATGTTGTGCGTGGCTGGAACGTATGTGGGCACTCTCGAGTACGTTCCGCCGGCACGCACGATACGCGACATACGATGCGTGTAATAAACTCTCGGTTGTCGTACTATATGCCGGAAACCCGATCGCGTTTGCTCCCGACTCGCTATCATTCCATAAATAAACGCAGAGAATGCGCACGAACTTAATCCATTCAGACATTTCAGACTGTTGCACAATGTACATCAAATTTGAATATATCATCCCTCGAAATTTATTTACTCCTATTGATTATTATCTGAAAACAAATGTACGTAATAAATATACATATTGGAAAAATAGAAAAAAATATAATTTTTAGTATGAATTATTTATTAAAATATACAAAGAGAAAAATGTTTGAATTAAATGTTTGAATTAAATGGAATTCTGAGATGAAAAATGAACGATCTAGAATTCTGATTAAATCTACTAAATTTCTGATTAAGTTTACTAAAAAAATTCTAGTTGAAATAACCAACATTTAGAATTTCCTTAGAAAATCTATTAGAATTTAACCTAAAATCTAATAGACTTATGCCCATTTCCACCAACGTAGATTAACTTTAATCTCGGTTCAACTTACTCTTTGTCTTTTTCTAATCTTTAACTAGAAAAAAAACTAGAAAAAGACCAAGAGTAAGTTGAACTGAGAATAAAGTTAATCTACATTGGTGAAAACAAGCATTAATCAGAATTCTGGATCATTCATTTTCCAGATTTCCAAAGTTAATTCAATCAATATTTTTCTGTATTCTTGGATCGAATTAAAAAAAATTTTAGCATGATTCCATTAAAATCAAATCTAAAGAAGTTAATCTCATTCATTAAGCGACCGTTTGTAACTTAAAAAGAATTCTATTTTATAATCCATATTAGAATACATAAGGTGATTAAAAATAAAAAATTCTCGCGTCGATCTAAAAGTATCTTTATTTTTTTCGAGCGCAAACGGGATGCACTGTCCCTGTTCGGCTCATCCAACCCATCGTCCGTAATTGAGCTCGTCTTATCTTATAACTTGTGTCACTGGCAATTATTTCTTCTTGGATTTATTAACGTTACAATTTTTAGTCAGAAATAAAAAAATGAACAGAAATGAAAGTCACTAGAAAGAAGCGTCGATCAAACCAACAGGGTATAAGTCAATTCATCGAGAGAAGAATTGTCCAATCTCCCTCTGTCTTCTTTGATTCTTTCCTTTTTTTATATGGAAAACTTTCTGCACGCAGGTGGACACGTGAATCCAGCGGTTTCGGTATCGTTTGCTTTGTGCAGACGGATTTCCCCACTTCGCGCTGTACTGTACGTGGCGGCACAATGCGGTGGCGGCATAGCTGGGGCGGCGATGCTTTATGGGTGAGTTTCGTCTTTGAAAATCAACATACCTTGATAGAAAATAATTCAGTCGGTTGCGCAAGATTGGTCGAAGTCGTCAACAACCGTTGAATAAGTTTGAACGTAGAAAAACTTGGCAGATATTCTCTCACAAGATGGTTATCATTTCGCTTAGTATGAACAATGAAATGATTGACGATCTAGAGTGCAACGAAGATATATTATGATATGTCATGCAGAAGTTTTTTATTCCTAAGATATTTTTATTCCTAAGGAAAATCGTAAGATAATTGCAATAGCTGCATAATTTTTTTTATAAATTTGAAAAAAGGAGTTTAGATTTATTCTTTGAATTTTAATATAAATTTTTAAATTCATAAAATACAATCGATAATTAGTTTTGTATAGAGTACCTTAATATCTAATCGCAAATGTAATTAGCAGTACAAAAATAACGAATATTAATAAAAATCGGCGTTATCCGATGTGTAAAGTAGCGTGGGTCCTTGACAGTGTTCGGAATGAGATACACTGCTTTGTGAGGACAGCTGCTAGATAGAAGAACCAGGAAGGCATGTGGCCCATCCAAAGCTGGGCCGAGTTTTCTTCCAAGTGTTTCGTACCGTGGCCGGTGGCCTGAGCGAGTTTGGGAGGAGTCTAAATATTATCCACATCGTGATTTCTGTTTCACGTCGGCTATGCGTAACGGTGAACAGGCAAATGTTTTCTTCGGTAATTTTAACGCTTTGTTTATGCCTTTCTTTGATAATTTCAAGGAAAATTTTTAAGAAGTGCATTGTTGAAGATAAAAAAACGAATTTCATCGTTATGGATGTGCAAGAAATGCTTAAATTAAAATGCCATAAAAATATCATGCTTAAAAACTTGCAAGACCGATGCTTTTTTTTATGAGTATGTACACGATGAGTTCAACCGTAAAGTTCCAAGGACCAGGATTTTTATCCTTGTAGCTGTAAAAAATATCACGCATATCTTGCAAACGTAGATAAGTTCCTCCAACATGAAATATTTCGTATCGCATAAAGTAAACGTAAAGTATTTGTCGCCAGATATATAACAGTTTCATGATAATGATAATGCACTTTCTAAGTCTGAGACAAAATTCAAAAATATAAGCAAAATAACCGGGAATAACAGATTGAACCCATCTGAAACGTACATGCATACCAGATATACATGATTTCAGATAATCGAAATTTATTATTTCCTACCGATTTTCTATTGTCTGTACTTTTCAATTGTGTTTCAAGCTTTATAACGTAAACTTGATATGTTGGCACATTGTGAATAAAAATACAGCCCATTACGGACTTCGTGCCGAGGCATGAATATCCCAATTCGCCTCAGAAATATTATGATGTACGAAAGCACGAATACCTTCGAGCGATTCTCAAATAGCCCTCTCGATATATGCAAGTCCGGTGCACGTGCTTCGATCTCGCCCGTGGGCAGACGGCCTCCATTCTCCTGAAGGGCGAGAAAAAAATAAAAAGGGAAAGGCGCGTGCATATACGTGTGTGTGTGTGTGTAGAATCGTGCGCTGGACCAAGAAGCAGAATATCGTTTGAAGGAGTGCGGGTAGATCGTCCTTTCGAAGCGGCAGCTGAAAAAGCCGAAAGAGTGCAAGGAGTGTGAAACGAAGCGAGAGCAACGGACAAGATGAGAGAATGAGACGACGACAGAAGGGGAAAGAATGATATCAGGAATGCCTGAAATAATTACTCTACGTTTAATGCTCATTTAATTTTCAGAGAGACATTTAAAGAATGAGAAAGTGTAATGTTATACTCTTCAAATAACGGCTGTTATTATACTGTAATATTACAGGAAGCGAAGTCTTGCTTGAGAATAATCTCTCTCTTTCTCTGTCTTTTCTTATATATTAAAATTTATATTGGTTATATTTTTATCAATTCAATTTTATATATTTCTTAAATTTGCAGTATTTTTGTAACTTGAGAAGATCTATTCCAGAGCGCGAAATAAACGTTATCTTATTTTCTGTCTTTCTTTCTTTTTTAATGTAATTAACTTAGATAAGATGCGAGTATTAAATCGTTCGAAGGAATGCAACAAGTTGGCATGAGAGACGTGTAAAATAAGATCGAAAGACGAGAAGAGAAAGCATTGAAGAGAGGAATGAAAAGATGATATCGTATGTAACAATTCCATAATAATTATCGGATATTGGCGAAAATATAAATTCATCGAAGAATGATATATTTAATAACTTCTCAAGCTCAGTAATTGATAACGAAAGATGAAGTATATACTGAAACGCTCGAAGAAATGCAAGAAGTTGGCACGAGGGCAAAACAGGATGAAGGAGATCGAAGCCAAGTGATAGATGAGGAAGGGGGTGAAGGGGAGGAAAAAATGGGAGTGCAGGAGAGACGGTAACGAGAGAAGGTGAGAGAAAAACCGTGGTGGCAGCGCGACGGAGAGCGGAAGGAGAGCGACAGCAGCTCGTAAAGGCGGTGGATGAAGAGATGCGATGAGAGGAGTGGGAGAGGCAGAAAGAGGCACGCGTAATTGGCAGGCGAGGGAGAACTTCGGAAGGTGAGCACCTGCCTCGTACGTGGAGAAGTGGAGTCCCGGCGGTCCACCGCCTCGCAGCTGCCGCAGATGTTTCCCCGTGGACCAAAAAAGATCGCGCGGAAAAAGGAACGCACGAGGTGGCGGCGGCGAGTCGGTATCGTCGAGCGAGGAGAGGACGAAGATAATGAATACTCATGCATGCACACACCAAGGTGGGACAAGTTTCACGGCATCGCATCGGGATCGGGCAGATCGGCCCGTGAAGGAGGACACGCCGTTTCGGTGTATTCGAAGAGCGGCGCCGCCACTGCCGAGACAGATGTTCCCGCCGTTGCGTTGCGGAGATCATTGTCCGTTCTTCTTTTCTCCGCTCCGCTCCGAGGTTCCTTTCTTCGCCGCCGAACGATGTACCTCACCAAATTTGGCTTTATCCTTCACGTCGCGTGTCCGTGCTCGCGGCGCCTGCTTTCAGGATACTGAACCACCGATGAAATATTTCACTTTCTTACTTCAACAACTTTAAAGCTATAAATTCCGATCGAGCAACATTTTTACTATACATATTTATACATGTAAAAAATTATAAGCCTATTTAATTCGATTTGTGCATCTATCTTTTTTATTACATTCAAATTATTCTTCATCTTGACAATTATTATTCATTCATATTCAGTAATTTTATACAGTGTCGACAAAAACTCCAAATTTAAAATGAATGTATAATCTGCATTCATTCCAATGTGTCTGAAATCTGCACTACTGTTTTTTTATTTTTTTTTACGATACACCTTTCCTACTGAATTGATACAAATCGGGTTTATTGCATGTATCAGCTGCAAGCATCATTAATATTAACGAATTACTCCTCGTATAAAGTAGGCCTGCAAGATAATCTACTATTTTCTTTTTTACATTTTGATTCTGCAAAAAAATCTGCAAAAGAATTATTTATTTTTTACAGTATTTATTATTTGTTATTGTTTTAAATTTTGATTTCTTATATCAGTATATTATATTCATTAACCCAATTGAATTTCTTAATCCTACTATCTCTTTTTTTCTACTCATCCATGCGAAGTGATGCTGCACGTTTCTATATATCTCATCACGTTCTCCATCTCGTGTGACACTTGCCCGGTCACCCTCCAACCACCATATGACCGCACAAAGAGGTAACAAGTGCGCGATATGTACTGAAATAATAATCGAACAATACTCTAGTTAACCGGACGGGGCCAACAGGGCCCTTTCCCGAGACGTCTCGGGGGAATACCGGCGAGCTTGGTACAGAAAAAAAAGTCAGGGCGTGAGATCGAGAGAAAGAGAGAGAACGAGAGAGAGAAAGAGAACGAGAGCACGAAGAGTGCACTTGCATCTGTTGCGACTCCGCTGGCTAACAGCGGCGGGTGTAAAACACGCGTGGAGGCGATTTCCGGGAGGGGATGGAGGGGGCCGAGGGGAAAGAAATTATGGGGAACCACCAAGGGATGGGTTTTGGCGTCCCTATCGTCTCGTCCGGGATCATTCTCAGTGCCGACTGCGCGGCGCGTGTGAGGTAATAAATATAAAAACCATCCGATAAACCCCAAAGTGAGACTATCCGGGTCGAAAAACGTGATGGTAGAAGAGGGAAGAAAAAAAATGATAGAAACGGCAGCCGCGAATTTAACTATCCGTGAAAAATTTACTGTCATCTCTTCATTATATATACTTACAGTCTTACAGGATTTTTCCATTACTATTATTATCGGCAAGGGAGTAATTTTTTCCTGCAAAAATGATAAAAAGGACAGTAACTTTTATATTTATAAGGGCGAAAGACTTTATTTCAAAAGTTATTCTGCTCACATGTTAAGATAAAAAAAATCCGAAATCTCTTATTTATCTAGGCAAACTAGGCACGTGCTTAGAATCCGTATTTTTGAGCGTATAAGTACAATCGAGATAAACAAAGATACTAATAATATAAATAATGCAAATAATACAAATAATATAAATAACATAAAATAATATAAACAAGGAAACATTTTTCTATTTTGATTTTATATAAATTTCTATCTAAATTTTTTGGAGTGGAATCTCATTCTAAAGAGTAAAAATTGAGCCAGTCTTAAAAAAGAATAGCTCAATTTTTAATCTTTAAGAAAATGAGATTTCACTCTTTAGAGTAAGATTCACTCTAAAAGTTTTAGAGAGTACATATTTAAAAATTATAATTTATTTATTTATTTCGTTAATTCTATAAACAATTTTTTCCTTGATCAATGTGTGAAAATATTAGATAGTGTGTTTTTTTATTTAAATATATATATATATATATATATATAACATTATATATATTAACATATATATATATATATATATATATATATATTTAAAAAGAATACAAAATGTTTAACAGAGAAGTGTGTTCAATTTTGCTTCTCCAGTTATTAGAAATTATTGCAGATTAGACGATTCGGAGTTACATTCGCCACAAAGAAAGTGCTTTATACTCGCGAAATTGGATGCATCAGAGATTAGCTCATTGAAATGTCGAAACACGTGCGCCAGGTAAGCATGCACGACGCACAATATAAATGGGCATCTTTTCAGACGAGGTTTTTCTTCGATATTTCCAATCGATAGGTTTCCACTCTGCCGAAGGTAGACCTAGTTCCTCTGGCGGCGCCAAAACTACGCCACCAATAAAATTCGGCTTACGACTCCATAATCTATGCAAAGCGAATCCGCTCGAATAATTTTTGTTCGAATATTCTGAGGTCGGTCGATACGACGTGTTTGAGAATATGACTCACGCAGCGATAAAACCAGTGCAATCATGCAGAAAGATAAAAGTTCTCGGACCCTGCGACTGAGAAAATCATTAGTTCCGCGAACAGAAGAAAAAATCGAAAAATGTGGAGTCTTGCGGGAAATTTCTGAATTTTTAATGATAAATTTTACGCAACATAAAGTCGATGTGATGATTCTTAATCACATCTTGTAAAATAAAAAATAATTTTATTTTGTGTTTCAACTTATAAAGGAATAAAATAACAGAATTAATTATGAAATATTCATTTTAAAAACTTTTTATTAACATTAAAATTGATGAGACTATTGAGAAAATTGCATTGCAGTCACATTCCTTATACAGTTATGTCTACAAATGTAACTACAGTGCAGATAGTTTTACTCGAAGAAAGAAATTTTTACCCTTTCATTCTTTTTTTCTTTTATACTTTCTTCACAATTCTTTTCCTTCCTTTAGATTTCGTTTCTTTTAGTATTGCAGTTTTCTCAGTTTCTATGAAAACTTTAAAAGAGATTCCGTTAACAATACATCATATAAAGTTTGAATTATCGAGATACCTTCGCTGATCGTGATGGATAATATTATACAAAGATGACAAATCCAAGGTTTTTAATTTGTTTAAATACTTTTTAAAAAATTGAAGGGTGCCTTGCAAGGTGGTCGGAGCTAAGCCTATTTATCAAAAGGGTTCCTTACTATTACTATGAATCGAGGAAACAGCTGTGTGGTGTGGCAGGTGTGTTGTGACGTCAGGCAAGACACCCGCGGTGCGCGTGGCGAACCGGATGTCCAGGAATGAAAACAGCTTCGCCGCACGGCTTTCGTGTTCGTATAGGGGTGATGGTGTCCTTCTTAGCGATCGTCGAACCATTGCTATCGAAGATTAACAATTCTTCGAAGGATCACGCGCAATCATCCTTATTCCTTACTTCTTTTTGGTCTTTATTATCCGATAAGTACATTTCCCTTTATAATTGAAACAAGTAACTATGAATCGCAACACGATCTAAATTATGTTTGAACATGGTAAAATAAACTGAAATAGAATACTTTAACTTTAAAATATGTACTTCAAAAATTTAAAAGTCTTAATTATTATAATTTAGTGAAATAAAAAGAATAATTACATTAGGAACTTTGGATTTTTTTAATATAAATTTAAAATTTGAGCTTTGAAATACCTCTTTTCCATAAAGTGCGTTTATTATTAACTTTATTTTTAATTCTTCAAAATTGAAGTAAAAACGATTTACATGGTAGTTATTCTCTGATGATTCAATGTTGTAAAATAGCGATGTTCTCGTATTATATAGGAATGTTCTATCGCAAATCGATAGGTATTTGCATAAAGATGATAGAGAGAAGTTCATCTTTGCTTGAGGATCCTGCAATCACGAAAGCATGATTTATATAGTAAGATTTAGCTGTGACACGCAATATTCACGTCTACTCGAAGGCTCTCAGATATTGAGTTCTTAATCCGTGCTTCTCGAAAAGCTTTTCATATCAACAAAATTGATTCTCGTAAAATTCTTCTGCGATTTATAATATTTCGTTTTCAGACGAGGTTTACTTTTTGTGTTCCTATATAATTCTAGTTTTTATAAATGAATTAAATTTTTTCAAGTTTTAAGCTGTAATTGTTCCAATTTCGATAAATTTTAGTTTATTTTTGCTTTTCTCTCTCTCTCTCTCTCTCTCTCTCTCTCTCTCTCTTCTTCTTTCCATTAGATAAATTACTTTATGGTTTATTCAAAAGTGGAACATCCAGCTTTTAATGTTCCTTATTAAATAAATAAAATAATGTTTCTATTAAGTTCCTTGTTAAAGAATAAATTATAATCAAAATTATGTTGCGATAATTATTACGCTTGATTAGTATTATTTCGAAAGCGATATAATAAACGAACACAATAATTATATGATAAAAGATGAATTGTAATAAAACATCATCAAAACTTAAACAATGTATAGGTAATACAATTTTGAGAGCATAAATGTGATGAATTCGAATTTGTAATACACGCGATTTTTAATAATTTTGCAATGGTTAGTCCTGTTACGTGATGGACAAGAGAAATCGGCGTTTCGGATCGAAAGTACATGAAAGCCAGGTAGGTCACGTAGAATGGTCTTTCTCAGTACATAGGAATGCTTTAATGCCTGAAATGGTTTTATTGAAAAACGGCATAAATGCATGATCAAGGATTCCATCCCTTTAGAACTGTTTTGGAAGAATCGAACTTTCTCTTCCATTCATCGATATGTTATATTTTCGATGATACAAATGACATGTATCATATTGGTGCAGAGTTTACGGTATTATTAACTTTGAAAATAATGAGAATTAATTAACTTTTTATATGTCGTTTATACAGTTAAAATAAGCCTTTGCCTTTACTTAATATACAATCGACCTTTTTAGTTTTTGACAAACATTTTTTATTATTTCATAAGTTCTAGGAAGATATTTTCTCAAAGTTACAAGAGGAATTTGTTTCTTTATGAAAAGGTGAGCGTGAAGAGATATTTTATATTTTCGAGTATGTGTTAACGTTTCCAGACTAAACAAGAACGTGAGTTTTTGCCGCGCTTGAAGAAATAAGTCTCAGCGTGAGAACTACTAGATTTGATAAAAGTTAGTGTTGCTCTTTTAGGAAATTCATTTTTACATATTATTTTTATTAGACATTAATTTCTATTTTATATATACATTATAAATTGTTACATTATAAATTATTATATATACATTATAAATTGTAATTTATTATACTTTAATCATTTTCTTTTATTTTTAACATACTTACATATAAATATTATACATTGAACAAAAATACTAATTTTTAATAAATATGTATTTTAATAATTCTAAATAAATATTTACTTAAAACTATTTAAAGAAATATGTATTAAAGTTTAGTAAACTTTTTTAGTGTATACATTTATAATATTAATTATATAATATCGTTAGATGCGGTCGTTTTGATTATTCGAATGTGAACATATGTATCAAATAATGTAAAGCTGTCAGATCAAAAAACCGTAAACTCTATTATAAGATCCGTCAACATCGGCAGATCTCGTAAATAGAAAGAAAGAACTTCCACTATTAGGCAAGCCGGTTTGAGTTAAGTTGAACGAAGTAGTAGGATGCCAACAGATGGTCGCAACCACGTGTTCGTTTTCAACAACCTCCTTTCTATTTCTTCCCTGCGGAACGGTAGATTGGATACACGCGTGCATTTTGTACTTCAAAATTAGCTTCGTGACACGACCGAAATTTTATGCACTATTTTAAGAAATCACATGTCGACGAGGATTTATTATGGCGCTAATCTCATGTCATTTAAAAATTAAATAAATTTTTTACCAAAGTAATTTGAGATATATAAAATAAAAATTAATTGGAAAGTATAATTTATATAATTATAAAATATTTTATTAACCAATTTACGACAAATATAATAAAATGGCTGTTGACATTAAACTCATACATACCTAATAATTTTAATATTTATTTCCATCAAATATATCTACAATACATTAAAGTAAATCAGATTAAAATATTTAAAAAATATTTAGAAAAAAGAAATATTTTAACATATTATCTAGCCTCTGATATATATATTTAAATATTTCTTTTTCAACATTTGAATAATATAATTTTGGAAGAAAGAGTAATAGATAATTAGAACAGATTAATTAATTTATTTAATTACGAGTATTTTGATCCGTATTTTCGAAAGATGCATATCGTCAGATCGAATTACAGCTCGTGCCGAAATTAATATCGCGTGTGACATGGTTTGCAGAACACGAGGAACATTACGTGGGCTGATCGTGAATTTCCGTTCCTTTTCTTTTTTTTTTCTTAATCCTACCGGTGTTATATATCCTTAAGCATGTCCGGCATAGATAGACGTCTTCGGAGGCCCGGAGACGTAGAACATCTGCCGCGTCGTCGGACCCCTCCGACTATGCCCCCCGATGAAGGAGAATCATTTATGGGGCTCTAAAACTCCTTTGTGACGGCGACTTACGCTGTACGGCGCCCAAAAAGGACCACGGAGGATTCCTTTTGTGCAACATGTGGCCGGCACGTGTATCCTCATGTATGAAGACGCAGCTTAGGCGATTTATACAGGATTTATATGGAGGAGAACGCGCGATTTACTCTCGCTCTAGGGCAGCTGCGTAGTTCTTGGCATACCTAAAAGATCAATAGAATTCTTACATCGTTTCTACATACGGGTTCAGATTCTTTCTAAATTCCTAGATCATGGTCTATCACAATATCTATCGAAAATACAAAAGCGAAGTTTAAAATAATGCGACTGAAACATAAATTTATAGTGTTATTTGAGTATCTGTTTCAAATAATATTTTATAGTGTATTTTAAAACAATATTATACAGTTTGAGAAATATATTAATTATTCTCTTTTAATTCTATCCAGAAGAGTTGCAATCGAATTTATTTTGAAAGTTATTTTGAAGGAAATCATTTGGATTATTATTTAAGAGGCTTAGCAAATGACTATACTGCCCTTGCAGTGCGTTTCCATCCAGTCGTCTTGAAAAGGGATACCAATTATCCCTTGACCCTACTATTTCCGCTGTATTACTATCTCGCAATTTACTACGTCGCTTTGTCTGAGATTTCGTTTAATCTATGCAACTTCCTTTCCTTCGTTTCGCATATTAAAAATGTCTTCACTTTGCAATTTAACCTACAGTCGATGACTTAATTATCGTAATATTATTATGACATTAAGATTCTGAAGAAGATTGTTGAAATGAATGAAAAAATATAGAAAGAAAATGTATTATTATCATTACCGTGTTTCATTTTTGTCAAGAAATGCATCTCTTTATTACTTTACGTTCAGAAACTAAGAAAGAATTATGAATTGTTGTATAAGGATATATAATAACGCGACGGATTGCACGTTTCAATGACAGCCGAAGTAAATTATGTGTCATCACAATTCGCTTCGAGAGAAAAAAATTAATGGGCACGTTGTGCGTAGGTGAATTCGGTATTTTAATCGGCGTATACAGCTTCCTGTCTTCTTTCAATCATAAACAATACCAGAGGGCGGAATTGTAGGGCGACCTGTTTCTCCGATATACTTCGTTCTCTTTTATAGGAATTCCTGTGCTTTGTTACGACGCGACGTACACACCTCGGACAAGAAACCGCATCAGACACGAAAGATGAAACTCGAAATCATCGGGCCGCGTACCCGGTTCTGGCGGCGACACGCCAGTTTCTTGAAAGTGAGAAAGGAGAACGTAAAAGTAGGTGGATGCATCGGACGCAAGAAAACCCATAGCGCGGCGAGCTATTGTAATGAGGGGACACGCAGAAGACTCGAATGATGATGATGAACTTGGCGTACAACACGCCGGAGGAATTATAATAATAATCACGCCGTGTAATAATTTCAGCATTTTGACATTTATACATTGCTCCCACGGTTATTCGATACGGGTCCGGTTCCCATTGGAGACATTTTCTACGTTCTTTCATCTTCGTAAAACACATTTATCTCGAGAAAAAAGCGGTATCCTATGATCACTCGTTGATATTCTAGGTATACCTAGTTTGCAGTTCACTATACATTATTGAATAAAATATCTATCAATCTTTATAATATACTGAGACACTGAATATTCACATTCAAATTAGTTTTATTTGAATCAAGCTTTCTATATATTTCAAAAAAGAGAAGTTTTTGTTAAGAAATTTATTTATTACTTCACTATAATATTTTTTAATATAATTATTTAGATACTTTTATACTTAGAAGGAGTGTAATATTTATAAGATTTAAAACTTTTAAATCTTATTCTAACTTTTTAAAATCAAAGCTGTATTTTCTCTCTAAATTAAAATATTACGTTGTGATAAATTAATTAAAATTATAAGCTCGATATACAACTTTAATTTAGTTAATAATGAAATCAAATCCATCGTCATCTCTCCTTCGTCGCCTAGTAATGACTTTACGGTTCATCTACGTTCTAATTTCATGGTTTGACCACGCTAACCTCAGCATCTGAACTTTCCCAAGATTTTATAATGGTATCGAAGCGAACGCATCATCTCTCAGACCCTCTGAGCTTTCGTCGTTTATCGCGTTCGTCACATGTGCGATATTCCTCATACAAGGGGATTCTGAAGCGGTTTGGAGTGTCCAGAATTCGGTGCAGTGGAAGGCAATCCAGGACAGAGGGGGTTGATCACGTCTCGACAAGGTTCGAGAAGGGGATCCGTGGTCCAGCACGCAGAAGGGGGTATCAATAGCTCGTTAATCACAACGGAGGGTGGGTTCGGAGTGATACATATCCTGCCCCTGTCCATCCTCCCATCCCCGTTGAATTGAAATTTATTTAAAACGGGCGCACCGACGTACGTACCCTGGGGGTTTGCGCCGAGGCGTCTCTCTCACCCCTCGCGTGTGAATCGCGAAAACGGTGCACAGGTTGCATCGGGCACTGGCTGCGGCTCTCGAGTCAAGTGCACGCAAGATTAAACCTTCCACCATCATGTCTCGCCTGGATGACCACGCGCTTTTCATCACGCACGACGATCCCGCCTGAGAACGCACCCGCCTCCCGGGTCGAAACCTCGTCGAATTTCTCCCATGAAACTACTCTTTGCATGCATTCGACTCGCCTTTCATACGAGATCGCCGTTCTCGCGAAAGCTAGTAGCCAGCGACAATAAACGTATTATATGCAAAATAATTCAGAGGACGTCTAAATATATATCATTTTATTGTATTACTCGATTCGGATAAATTCGGCAAAATTTTAAATACAAAGCTTGATAATTTCAAAATAAAAACATCATTCTGGCTCTACTTTTATCAATAATATATGACATAAAATATGATGCCAATTGTATCAAAACTTAATGCTTGTTTCCAATGTAGATAAATTTGAATTTCTATTCAATTTACTTTTCTTTTTTTAATTTTAAGAATTAGAAAAAAATAAAAAAGTTGAACCGAGATTAAAAACGATCTACATTGCTTGAAATAGGCACAAATATTTCATTAATTATCTAACTTATAATATTTACATACAATAAAAAATATAGAAGATAGATTTCAGTTTCATTTAGTTTGAAAATTGTATTTAAAAAGCTTAAAAAGATTTTAGCTTGAGTTAGTAAGCTGCATTATTTATCGACAAAATGACGTCAGCTTGCTATCTACTATGAATAGGAAATAGTTTTGAGATAATAAAGTCCGGAATCAAATTCGAAAATGCATGAAGAAATGCAGAATTAAATAAGTCGTGATAAATAGACGTAAAAAACTTCTCGCCTACGCTATAATGAATATAGTATATAAAGGGAAATAATAGAAGATATTCAGATTTTTAACAATAAGGGCTTCGCATTTAATTTATCTTCAGTTGATAATTGTTGGAAAAACCGATTTTTAAAGAACCGTGAATAAACTGCTATAAAATATTATACATTACATATATCAGGCCTGTCCAATTTGAGTTCCGGAGCCAAAATCATCGACACAAAAAAGATTCAATGTGAGTAAGATTTCATGGTCTGTAAAGTGTTGATAAGCGTCATTCAAACGCATATCAACACTTTACAATCTCCATATTGATTTTTTTGCGTCAATGGTTTTGTATTTTAGTTCTGAAGTTTTTTGGACAGGTCTGCATTATATTATACACATTCATTAGAATATCCACAGAGCTTTTCAACAGAATCATCTCTGGCAAAGTCACACAAAGAAAAATAAATACGTCGTTATCGTTCTCGTGCATTCGCACGTTGATTGCGTAACGTATCCACGTGGGAAACGCATATTGCCGGACGATTTTTTCGCAAAAGAAGTAAAAATCCGCTTATCACGCGAGGGCACGCATGTAAATACAAAAATGCTGCCCTTTTTTTCTCCCTTATCCGATCGGGGACTCTCGTCGGCTGTCGCAGTTGATCCCAATTGTGCGGTCATGATCTGCATTTCTGATTTCATCAATTCGCTCTCTTGTGACACGTTCGGTGGAGAGAAAAGAGAGGACGGGAAGGGGAGTGAGTACTGTCATTTGTATCGCAATCGCGACTTCGAGACGGGGTGTTTCGAGTCTGATGAGGAGGAAGAATAGGAGCGAGGGGCGGTGAATTGTAACTCGAGCTCAGTATTTAGCGGTAGGATTAATCGCGATCGTGCGAGCAGACAACCGGACAAAGTTGCGAGGGGCGAGAACCGGTGCACTTTTGCACAGGTGTATTCCTGTAAAAATTTCATGAGTAGATATTATTACGGACGAATTATTTAAATCTTATTTAGCGTCTCTGATATGCGTTTGAAGAACATCGATTTCAATTTTAAGAACAGAAAAAATTAATTAATTCTAAATTAATCTAATTGATTGTAAATTGAATTAAAAAAAAACTCATCAAAACTTAAATCATAGTTAAAAAATTGCTCGACAAAAAGGGAAAAAATGTTTTCATAAAAAAAATTTTATTACGATATTAAATTAAATACATAAAATTTAGAGTAAGAGAGAGAAAAAACTCAGCTAATAATTTCTTCGAAGTAAAATTACTTTCGTATCTTATTTGTGCACTAAACCCCTACGAATTGAGGCAAAAAAGGTGATAGAAGATGATGCAAGAAATATGATTATGGTAATATTATTGAAATTTAAATGCTGTATTTCAGAAATCTTGGCGGAACCAAGTAATTTCATAGTCCATGCATGTATAAATAGCACGAATGAAAGCTCGTTATGAAAAGGCAGAACTAAAGGAAATATTCATCAAATAAATAAACGTAAAAAGATTAAAATAATAAAAAATATTATAATATTTGTGTAATATTTAACCTATAAAAATTGACACATTTTTGTACCTTTTCCATTCAACAATTTAAAATTTACTTTTTTTTTAATTTGAGAAAATTAATAACGAGAGACACTTAAAGTTATATAAAATATTAAGATTGAATTAATTTTTTCAAGTTATTGAAAAAAGCTGTTACAACTGTGGCCTATAAAAACATTTAATTATGTTATATATGTTTGCACTTGATATACATTTATTTCCTTATTTTGACAAACAAACTCAAATTTAGGAGTGTGTGTGAAGTGCAACCGCATGAGCACTCGTGGGATATGATTTGGAGGTCATATCTCTGCGACCCCATATGATTATATGAACTGAGAAAATCAACGAGAATTTTATGCAAGGGAAATGTCATGAAAGGAAACATCGGGGTCACATTTAAGGGCTCGAGGATGCACTAGCTAATATAAACATTACACCGTTGGGACCAACTTACCGCAGGGGGTTTTTATGCGGGGTGCATGTCTCATAGCAAGCTTCAATAGGAAAATCATCGTACATCATATCTCGATGGCGATATAATTTCTACATACTGACACTACTGCCATATAGAAGACCATATGTGATTATTTTTGGCGAGCGACAATTTTCTTTTTCTGAAGAAACGAATAAAAAAAGAATTTTTTTATCACGATTATCTTGCAAAAATTACAATAATATAAGTATATAACTTCTGATAATGTCCTCAATAATA
>NW_012130082.1:2120125-2124026 GCF_000143395.1 Atta cephalotes
TATATATATATATATATATATATATATATATATATATATATATTGACTGCATATATTCCGATATTCACTGCCAATATTGAAAATCTATAGTATACGTTATGTGCACTACAGATTTTCAGCACTGGTAGTGAATATCGGAACACGTCATTGTATTCAAAATTAAATTAATTTTAAATTAAATTTAATTATTTATGATATAATCGTAATCAGTTTTATATTCAAATAAGATACAATATTACTTAAGTTTCATTAATAGATGAGTCAGTTATTGACAAATAACTCTGAAATAATTTCTACATATATAAGCAATATTATTATATTTATATAATATTTATATATTTATATAAGCAATTTATTATATTTATCTCTCTTTTGATTTCAGAGTAACTACACCTTCGAGCACGCAGACTCTGACATCCCCTGGTCGATTAGGAGGCCCAGTTGAGAGGCTTCTAATCGAGATAGCACTATCAGTATTTATTGTGCTAGCGCATTTCACTGTAGACTCACCTAGATCACTGCCACCTATGATTTCTTCGAAAGCTTCCGCAGTTTTAGCTGCAGCCTATACAGCAGCTACGCTTGTTTTTGTGAGTTTATGTTTTATAATCATTTAATTATATAGTTTTTTAATTATATAGTTTTAATAAAAAGAACGATTTTGGACAAATAATGGATGCAATAATTTTTCCATCAAATCGATAATTAATTATTATTTTTAGAGATTGTGTAAAGTAATGATTATTGTCATTACAGATAATCACATGTGTTGTTTCGGTTGCTCTAATTATTTACATATCTTCTTTAAATTTACATATCTTCGATCTCTTAATAATTATAATAACATTATTAAAGTGTGGTAAATTAAAAGTCTCTCGTTGTTAATGATGCAAAATACAATTTAATCTTTTATATTATATTTTATATTCTTATATTTAATATTTAATATAAGATTTTCACAAAATTATTATTAACGAAATAATTCTTTGTTTGTAGTAATTTTTACAAGTTATTATTCTTGTATTAAATAATCCATCTTGTAAGGAAAAGATATTTTCTTTTCTACTAGCGTACGCGTAATTATAATGAAAGAACAGCATTCTCTGCTTTCTTCTTCCGCTATGCATGTCGTTTCTTGCAACCACTCTCTGTCCAAAAGCGTCTGTCGGATTCTTTCCAATCCGGCCGACGTCCGCATCTTTAAAGAGCACCTGCCGTTGCACGGGGGAGAAGGGTGGGCTCGTGGAGAACGGAGAACAGAGAGGTGAAAGAAAGAACTTGATCCTGGACCCACCTGCTCCGGAACGAGTGTACAATGCACCCCAAAACGAAAAATGTCGAAACCAACGTTCCACACGTGTTGAATGTTGATCCCCTTGCAAAATCGAACAAGTACATTGCTTTCAATGCGAAATTCCTAAGTATCTTTGCATGTTTCTTTGTTCGATTGTCACGTCTAGTATTACGAAAAAAAAACAAATGGAACATATCATATATAATATATGTGAAATAAAATTTTATAATTTGTTAGAGATATTTAAATATAAATTATATGTAATTTTATAATTCTCCAAAATTTTTAACAAAAATATATTTAAGTATTTAAACATTTAATAAAAAGAAGAATTATTCTTAAAAACTCACTGTTGCGATTATATACAATTGCTAATCCTTTTTTTTTAATTTTCAGAGTCCTTTCTTGAATCCAGCCCGCGCGTTAGGTCCGGCGTTCGTGATGAATCGCTGGGACAATCACTGGGTGTATTGGGTTGGTCCGCTGTCGGGAGGTGCTATAGCAGCTCTGCTGCACGAATACGTCCTGAGTTCCAGGAAGACAAAGGATTCGCGCGATTTAGATGACGGCGACAATTCGTCCATGAGATCCGACGAAGACACGTACGATGATCTGGACAAACCGAACGGGCCCAAGTTCCCCAGCGCGTACGCGACTTATCGTCCAGTCGCCGGCGCATCCTCGTCGATCTACAGTGCACCGCCATCCGCGTTGGAGCGTGTCGAATCGATTTACGGTGGTACCAAGTCGCTCTACTGCAAATCACCGCCGTTGACACGCGCCAATCTGAACCGTTCGCAAAGCGTTTACGCGAAATCGACGTCGGGACCGCGGGATGGTTTGATGATCCCGAAACCGGGCCCACTGGTGCCAGCGCAGAGTCTGTATCCAATCAGATTAGGTCAGAATGGCAATCGTGAGACCCAGTCCGGACAGCCACTCGGCGGTCCACCAAGCCAATCGGCACAGAATCACAATAGCACCAATCAGAACATGCAGAATCAATTGCAACAATGTACGCAGAGCATCTACGGTATCCGCGGAATCTCCACGGGTCTCAGCACTCGGGAGAACGGTATTTACGGAGTTTCTACTGGATCCACCATCTACGGTCGTGCACCCGCACCACCGCCTAGCAGCCAAAATTCGCAGCAATCCGGGCAGAGTGGCCAGTCCTCGATACAAAATCATCCGCCACCGCAGCCTCCATCGCAACAGCAGCAACAACAGCAACAGCAGCAGCAGCAGCAGCAGCAGCAGCAACTTCAAAACGGACCATTATCGAGCAATTCGGATAACTGGGGCCCCCAGGCGGCCTGAGAGCATGTACGGCCATGTGTCGAGACGCAGTGATGATTCCGCGTATGGTAGTTACCAGAGTTCCACGCGAGGAAATTACAGCAAGGTACCTGGACCTCCAGGCCTACCCAACGGACCTCCACAATACCGCGATCAGGGAAGATCGAGTACAGCCGGGCCTCTTCAGCAAAGTCAAAGCGTGCAGAGTAACTTCCAAAGAAACTCACCGAACCCTCAATATTAATTAACTATGGACCGAACAGATTATCATGGTTCATGCGATCAGCAAATCATTTTACCTTTGTACATTTTACCTTTTTGGCGAAATACTTTTTAATGAATGTTTTAGGAAATCTTGTGTAAGAATTTCCTTTCCTTTAAATATGATTGAACATTGACTTAGAATAAAGTTCGTCTTACTTCTAAGATATTTTCCATCAGCAATGGCAAGTTCTATGAAATTCAACTTTGTATTTAAGGATTTTGCTTTGTTCGGTGAAATGTGGAAATAATGATTGGACCAATACTATTATTATTAGTTGTATTAATAAATCTTGGAATTTGTAAATATGTCACAGTAACGTATATACTGTGTGTGCTTCCGCACGATATATTGAAAGGAAAAGAGTCATATGATTTGATCGAGGAACTTTCTTATGTTTTATAATTAATGTCAGATTAAGTACGTGATATAACGAAAGTAAACAAAACTTGGAAAAAACGAAATTAAGAAATACACAGAAAATATATAAAAGTATTGTTCTCAATAATTTTAACAATTCAAGAATTTTTATGTTACATAAAAAATGAATTGACCTCTTCGAGACTCGAACATATATTGCGTTTGTAAATATTTTAATTTAATTTATTTATATAAGAATATTAACTCTGTTGTTTCAACTGATATTATTATCAAATCCTTGCAGGGAAACGAGGAAATTCTCGATTAAACTTGAAAACTTTACTCGTAGAATTGTTATAAATCTTTTCACGGCGGAATTAAATGTACAAAATTAAAAAGCATAACTTTATCGCGTAAATTAATATATTTGTACAAATTACTATAGTGGCACATTATAATGAACGCATAATGTATGGTAGCCACTATAGTGATTCCATAACGAAAGAATTAAATCGCACATAAAATATATTCTGACAATTTTAGAAATAATCTAATTAAAAAAATTTGTAAATAGTTCCTAATTAAAAAATGTAAATCTATCATTTTCTTTTTTATTTTTTTATTATTTTTTTGTGTCGGCGATGTCATGATTTTTCATCTCTCCATTATCTTACTGATAATTTTTT
>NW_012130082.1:2125199-2126705 GCF_000143395.1 Atta cephalotes
ATGTCTAACGAAAATTCATAAAGTTTTGTTATTTTTACGCTCGATATACAGTATAATTTATGATAAATTCCGTCAATATATGTTATAATTCCGTATATATATGTTATATACATATATATGTATATATATATATGTATGTATATATATATACATGACTTTATGCTCATAGCTAATTGTAGACAAAAAAACTTGCTATCTTAAAAAAATCTTGTCTAATCCGAAAATATAAAATAACAGATAAAAATAACGTTAACTTTCTTTATAAAAAAAAGTCAAATGTTGCAAAAAAAAACCCATTTTTTGCACATTAAAATTTAACTATTTCTGAAACTTGATGAATTTTTTGATGCATAAATAAAGTCAGAAATTTAGGAACGACGGATGATGAATTATATATGTAATTAGAAAATTTGACATTTTTGTAAATTAAATTAAAGAATATCTCTACTTTAATCGACAAATTAATAATTTATAGAAATCTTTTAATAAATAATAAAAATAGTTTTAATAATAACTAATTTTTACATATATTATGATTTTTATTTATATTTTAACTTTCATGCTATTTCTTAATATTAAATATTCCTTTTCTCTTTTATAAATATAGATATTTCTCTCTCCAATGGAATGCAACCGTAGGCATCACAATTTACATTTGATTATAATTAGTACATCATGATTTTATACTTAAATGAGCGACGCGGCAAATTTCGAATTACGGCCCTTTATATATTTGTTCTTTTTACTTAAAGAGAGTTCTTGCAGTTCATTTTTTCTTTTTTTCTTTCCAATGTAGAAAGAAAAAGAAGAAAGATAAAGTTCAGCTACAAAGAACAGGCCATTATAGATAGGTGTTGATGACGCAGCTACTCCCATCTGTGCGATAACGACGCGTCCATTCAGTCCAATAGTTTTACCGACCGCACAATAACTCGAATCAACTCGAATCGCCATTGGTCGCTATCCCATCCGCGTGTTCCCACTTTGCCTATATAAGATCGGCCCTAAGGGCCGCTTCCGCTCATTCGCTAGTGTTCGCTAGTGCTTCGTATACCAGTCGTCTGATCAGCTGATGACGTAACATACGACGAGCGTTTACGCGTGCAAGACGAAAATTACGTGCGTCTGTTGTGCTCGGTGTTGGGTGCACGTCCGCGGTGTGTGGTCGCGAGCGGCGACGTAGGAGAGTGTAGGAGAGTCAAGTGAGGTGGTTCCCCGTCGTCACTCGTCGGTCGACCGTCGAACGCCAGTTCCCCTCACACGCGTACTGCTCCGTCGTACGCGCGTACGCGTCGCACGCACCGTTCGCGACTCGCATCCGTACGGGCCGCGTACTTTTGTCACTCTCTGGAAGGCGTACGCATCGCGTAATAGCAGCGCTCAATCCGCTAATTCTGTCCTCGCTAAACGAGAGTGTGCGTGAAACACAAAGAGTGAAAGAGAAGGAGAGAGAAAGAGGTAGAGTGAGAGTGTGAGAAAGAGATAGAAAGAGAGAGAGAGAGAGAG
>NW_012130082.1:2129153-2135720 GCF_000143395.1 Atta cephalotes
GAAAGAGAGAGAGAGAGAGAGAGAGAAAAAGTGAGACGAGAAAGTGGATCTGATCGTGTCAGGATGAGCGTCGACGCGTACGGTCCCAGCAGCCAGACCCTCACCTTCCTCGACACCGAGGAGACGGATTTGATCGGCGCGGACACTCAGGGTAGCGAGTTCGACTTCACTGACTTCACCCTACCGTCGCCGAGTCAGACTCAGGCCTCGCAACACGACGTTACCCAGACGCAGTCCAGTCAACCCGTTCAGGTTGGTTTTACATCCGTGTGTGTTGATCTCGCGTGTGTGTGCGCGCGCGCGTACTCATCTCTCGTCGCTTTCCCGGCGAAAATTATCGCCAGTTCTCGCGACGCGACGACCTCCCGGAGTTTGCCTCAGCCACGCGGCCTAACCTCTAACTGCGTTCCGCCCCGTCCCGTATCTTTCTGACCCCCGCGTCCTTCCCCCCCTCCCACCTTTGCCTCGATAGCGGAATCCTCCGTTTGAAACTTCCGGCGGGCGTGACCTTGCTCGCCCGCTGGAGAAACGCGTGACGACACCATCCCCGTCTCCCTCGCGCCCAGCTGCGAGCGACGAGGTTAGGTGCGGTCACTCTCTTCAGCATTCCGTGATGTTACGCAAGTCGCTTTCGCGGCTTCAAATGTAGCACGGATGATAGAATCCGAGCAGACGCTTAGCATTAATACGAGATAAGAGAAACGTAACGATGTATTTAATCCTGATAAGAGAATTTCTCCAACTTAAAATAAATTCGATAAAGAAAACACATCTTGTTCCATATAAATAAAGAGAAAAACGCGTTACAGTGTTTCTAGAAGAGATTAAACTTTTCCTTATTTTATTCTGCAGAAGTTCTTTTACTCGCATGTATCAAATAAATATTTTGTTTTTAATAACGTCTGCTTTAAACTTTGCATAACTTTTGCTCTCTTTGACTCCATTTCATAAATCACATAATATATCACTTTATCTTTGTTATTCATCGAATGTTAAACTGGAGTAAAATTATGTATCATGTATTTTATTGAACACAGCTTTTATAGAATTTGCTCTAATTTTGATTTATTTTGAAATATTTTCTAATGCTCCTGTAACACATTGTCATTTAGGTTAATGGAACGAATGGTAGCTCGTCATTAGATTTGAAGATTTCTGGAGCAGCTCAGAGTCTTGCTGAATTGCAATTTGAAGAGGAGGAAGAGGAAGCATACTATAACCGTGATTTACCTGATCATGCATGTAAATACTGCGGTATCCATGAAGCATCCTGTGTGGTTATGTGCAACGTCTGCCGGAAATGGTTCTGTAATGGACGCGGCAATACGTCAGGGTCTCACATTATCAATCATCTTGTCCGTGCTAAACACAAGGAAGTCACTTTACACAGGTAGTCTATTATGTTGATACAAAAGATATTATAAAGACGCATTAGAGAAATGCTGAAAATATTGAAAGTATTTAGAATATATTCTTTATTCTGTTTTAATTATGAATTTTTTAATTTGTTATAACTGAATGTCACTTTTTAGTTAAAATCCATTGACTTGTTGCAGAGATGGCCCTCTTGGGGAGACTGTTTTGGAATGTTATTCTTGTGCTACAAGAAATGTTTTTGTATTGGGCTTTATTCCTGCTAAAGCTGATTCCGTAGTTGTATTGCTATGTCGCCAGCCATGTGCGGCCCAGACTTCTTTGAAAGATATGAATTGGTAAGAATGAATTATCTCTATTTTAAGAAAACAAGATCTATTTTTGTGCGAATATTTTAGATGTAACACATCTAAAATATAATATTCATATATTACATACAAATACATTTCAATTACTTTTATATATTTAGGGATCAAGAACAATGGAAACCTTTGATCGAAGATCGCAGCTTTTTGTCTTGGTTAGTGAAGTTCCCGTCTGAACAAGAACAATTGAGAGCTAGACAAATCTCTGCGCAACAGATTAATAAATTGGAGGAATTATGGCGGGACAATGTTGATGCTACTTTCCAAGATTTAGAAAAACCTGGAGTGGATGAGGAACCGCAGCAGGTTCTATTACGCTACGAAGATGGATATCAGTATCAAAATATTTTTGGTCCACTTGTGAAATTGGAAGCCGATTACGATAAACGTTTGAAAGAATCTCAAACTCAAGAGAATATTGAAGTACGATGGGACGTAGGATTAAACAAGAAGACTATCGCGTATTTTATGCTGGCTAAAACGGATGGAGATATGAAATTGATGCATGGAGATGAATTGAGACTTCGTTACCTGGGAGAACTTCACAAGCCTTGGTCTGGCATTGGACACGTAATTAAAATTCCTGATAATTACGGGGAGGAAGTCGGAATTGAACTAAAAAATAATTCTGGAGCACCGACAGAATGTATTAGCAACTTTGTCGTTGACTTTATTTGGAAGAGCACGAGTTTTGATCGGTAAGATATCGACAAAAATTGCAATATATCGATATTGTTTTTTGTATAATTATTAATATAATTATAAATATTTTTATTTTATTATAGAATGCAATCCGCATTACGGAAATTTGCTGTGGATGATACATCTGTATCAGCTTACATATATCACAGATTATTAGGACATGAAGTAGAAGAGGTCCTGTTTCGTTGTCATCTCCCTAAACATTTTAGTGCACCGAATCTACCTGATTTAAATAGATCACAAGTGTATGCTGTGAAACATGCGATACAACGACCTTTATCTCTGATTCAAGGACCACCTGGAACAGGTAAAACCGTGACAAGCGCTACTATTGTATATCAATTGGTGAAACAGAATGGCGGCCCGGTTCTCGTATGCGCTCCTTCAAATACTGCCGTTGATCAATTGACCGAGAAAATACATAAATCAAATTTGAAAGTCGTACGATTGTGTGCCAAATCGCGAGAAGCCATAGATTCTCCAGTGAGTTTCCTCGCATTGCATAATCAAATAAAAAATATGGAGACAAACACCGAGTTACAGAAATTACAACAATTGAAAGACGAAACGGGCGAATTGTCGAGCGTCGACGAGAAGCGTTACAGACTTTTGAAGAAAGCGGCGGAGAAAGAGCTTCTCGAAGCGGCCGATGTAATTTGTTGCACCTGCGTCGGCGCTGGTGACCCGAGATTGCACAGATTGAAATTTCATTCCATACTTATCGATGAGAGCATGCAGGCTACTGAGCCAGAGTGCATGGTACCAGTTGTTCTAGGAGCGAAGCAATTAATCCTTGTTGGAGATCATTGTCAATTAGGCCCGGTGGTGATGTGCAAGAAAGCCGCTAGAGCCGGTTTATCTCAGTCTCTATTTGAAAGATTGGTAGTGTTAGGAATTAGGCCATTCCGTTTAGAAGTACAATATCGCATGCATCCTGATCTTTCGCGATTTCCATCTAATTTCTTCTACGAAGGTTCTCTGCAGAATGGCGTTTGTGCTGATGAAAGGAAGTTATTGAAAATTGACTTTCCCTGGCCTGCACCAGACAAACCGATGTTTTTCTATGTAACACAAGGTCAGGAAGAGATAGCCGGAAGTGGGACATCTTACTTAAATCGTACTGAAGCATCCAACGTGGAAAAGATAACGACGCGATTCTTACGTTGCGGTGTAAAACCGGAGCAGATTGGAGTGATAACCCCTTACGAAGGTCAACGGGCCTATCTTGTACAATATATGCAGTATCAAGGTTCTCTACACTCGAAATTATATCAAGAGATTGAAGTGGCGAGTGTGGATGCTTTTCAAGGACGAGAAAAGGATATTATAATAATGTCCTGTGTACGATCCAATGAACATCAGGGCATTGGATTCTTGAATGATCCCAGAAGATTGAACGTGGCATTGACTCGAGCAAAATATGGCATCATCATTGTAGGAAATCCCAAAGTGCTTTCGAAGCAACCGCTCTGGAATCATTTACTTAGCTTTTACAAGGAGCAGAAGGTGCTGGTCGAAGGACCGTTGAACAATTTGAAGGAGTCCATGATACAATTCGCTAAGCCAAAGAAACTCGTGAACGCAACCAATCCAGGCTCGCACTTTATGTCCACGTCGATGTACGATGCTCGCGAAGCTCTAATCCCCGGATCAGTGTACGATCGTTCTGGCACTCAAGTGAATGGCACGCAGAATCACAATCCGTACTACCAAAGAAACGTGCCGCTTGACATTTTCAGTCGTACTCATGATACTATCAGTTACATCAGCCCGGAACGCGCACAAGCAGCGATGAACAACATGCCTGTACCGGTTGGTATGTTTATGAACATGGCACACGTGCCGCCGCGTTTCTACAATCAACATCAGCAAGCATTACAAGCACGCCAGAATCAAAGAAACCGACGCGGTGTCACTGCTTCAGCGAGGAATAAATCAGGTCCGCGTATGGGTAAATTGAGTCAAACCGAGCAAAACACACAACCGTACAGTCAACCGGGTTTGCCACTGACGCAAGGCACAACTCAGGGCATGTCCCAGCCTGGTTTCAGTCTCTCACAACCTGGTCTCAGTCAGGCAGAACTTTCTCAGGACTCATTCGCGGTCGGCGAATTCCAATCACAGATGGACGGCCTGTTATCGCAGGACTCGACTTACCAAGGCGACCGAAGTGGCTTTTATCAGTCGGGCCAGTCGCAAGCCGGAGGACAGTTCTCACAGCCCTACTGAGCCGAGACCTACCTACGGCTGAGCAACGCAATTGCCATGCCATGAAGGCTCGTTCGACCAATTCTTCTTCGACCAACAACCACAAATCACTAACTGCGCAAAACGGTACGACGGCTCGACGATCGAGTACGATATTATGCAGCATATGCTCATGTCCTCGACGTGAGATAAAGGGGAGTGAAAGGAGAACGAAGGTTCCGTAAGCTAATTCGCCGTTGGAGGATTCCACCGTGGACGCGGAAACACGCAAGGCTTATGTATTTACTGACTAATAACAAGTGCAACTACAGCAGAGAAGGACATCCGTGCAGGTTGGAGAACAAACGACTTACTGTCAATCATCGTGACAAGCGCTTACTGTGAAAGGATCGTTTTATCGCAAGGATCGAATGATGTTATAACTAACAAAAGTAGGAATGATGACACAAGGAAAAAATGGATATAGAATGGAAGTATCACTTCACAATTTGACCGAATTTGACATTGTCAACATCACGTCACGCTCGGGTGAATCTACGATGAGAGAATTCGTAAATGATCTTTTTAAGTAATCTTTAAGCTATTGAATCGCACCAAAACGCCACACATTTCTTCCACCATCAAGGATTTGACATTCGAACTAAATGGAAAAAGTACAAAGGAAATTAAAAAGGAAATACACTTTGAATTCCTTTGTATCTACCATTACCTTGAACTGAAGAGTAGGTATACATGACCATACATACTTGTTACTCGAATGCGTGAGCGCACGTCACACATATTGAGAGTCGATATCGATTTCTCCGGCGGACTTTTGTCTATGGGAGTCGCCAATGTTGCATCATCGTCAGACAGTATGAAGCCAATGTTTCAACATTATCACGGAGATGGTACATCCTTTCTCAGAGGACCGGCACATCCGCCAGTCGTGAGAAATTCATCGGTGGTTTTGATCATGTTGATTAGTTTTTTCCTTATTTTATATCTATTGCTTATTTTACCGCAGGGGTCAACAGAGCGCACGATTGAAAGGATTGCTTTCTTTTGGTGGATCCTTAGCGGATGGGCTAGTGGTCAGCATGACCGAGAAACAGTATAGACGCACTGCTTACCAAAATATATTTGTTCTTTCTTTCGTGTATCGCGTTACATATCGTTCTTTAACCTTTTCGCAACGGCAAATGATAAATATTTGCGGTGTGACAAAACGTTACTCTAATTTAAGAGTATTGTTTCCGACGTTTCGAAATTGAAATATATAATTTCATCGCGTTGGATTTACATATTGTACAAATATAATCATGAATCGACGAGTAAGGAATTACTGAAATTTATTTAGAGATTTGATGACTGATCGAATTTTCTCTATCTACATGGGAAAACATTTCCCAGCGACGGTGGCTTCTCGTAGCGAAGAGGTTATTGCAAGAACGATAATTAATAAATTTAGGAAAAGCTCTTGATTTGTATTTCTTGGATATGGTATCTGCCATACTGCAAAAATCCTACATGACTATACATTATTGTGTGTTTCAGACATTACCATTATCCGTAATGGTACAAGTAACTCGTCACCATTCGAAATATTTCACTTATAAGTATGTATAGAATGTTCTATACAATTTTATTCGGATCACCTTTATGTTGCTTCCGAATCCCTGCCTCCAATTGTATAGTCTGCCTGTACTGGCTTCTGGCGGTAATATAAATTTATTATATTGCAATAGATTAAGTAATAATGTAACATGCATTATACAACACTAAATTGTTTTATTTCTTTTGTCCGACCAACAGCGCACCGCTAATATTATAGCAGATTATAATACTGAAATTTATTGTGAAATCTTATGGAAAAATAAATTTGGTTTGAAAGCACATACTGTCGCTTTCTTTTTCTTATCCTATAAACTGTTGTTTT
>NW_012130082.1:2140762-2145480 GCF_000143395.1 Atta cephalotes
TATATATATATATATATATATATATATATATATATATATATATACAAATATTTCATTTTCTTCTAGTAAGAGAATTAATCGAAAATTTTAATACATAATCCTTGTAATTTTAAAGTTTATGCAGTAACGATATCTATGTTATTTGTACTAATATTGTATTGTAGATTATTAAAATATAAAATCGTTTGTATATTTTGTATCAAATGAAGATTATTTTCTTTTTTTGAGGTATACCTAATTTATATTTTATAATTAATGACAGCTTTGAAATCTTTCAAAAGAAGAGTATGATAAATAGAATGGAGAATAATTATAACGTTCTGTTAAATATTTTGCATACACAAATTTGAAATTATAATAAATAAGACTTAAGATAGATTTAAAAAATTTATTGTGTAATTCTTTGTCTTGTTCTTAATTATAATATGGAAATTAATAAAATTAACTTAATTTAAAGAATATACTTATATATTCTTTTAAATCTTAAGATTATTTGAGATTTCAGTTTAAAAAAAGTTTAGATTAAATTAAATTTTACAATTATTTTAACATTGCGTTGCGATATACAGAAACATAGATTTCTTAATTTTTTAAATATACAATGTTTATATTCACTATTTAATATGCAACGTACAAGATGCGTCGATGAACAATTAATTATTTATATTTTTAACACTAGAGCATTTGTAAAAAAAGAATTTTGAAGAAATGAAGTTTATTTGTGTAAAAAGAACAAATAAATATTGATTTGTTTTCCGAAATTCTTAAGATTCAGTTCTCAGAAATTTCTTGAGATCTTTAACTTAGAATCTTAATTGATGCATTTATTTTTTAAAATTGGCTTAAAATTTCTTTATGACAAATCTGTGAGTCAAAAAAGACTTAATTGATTTGCAATCAATTACAGAATATTTCATTATACTCTTCTATAAAAAACTTGAAAGAGGATTTACAAATACAAAAAAAAGTAAAATGAATAATAATAAACATGCACTGAACATAAGAATTAAATCGATTTTAGAAGGAAGATATAACATTAAGATATTTTGGAGGGAAGATATAACATTAAATAGAGAAAGAGATAAGATAAGAAATCGATCAGGACATATTTTCAATATTTCTTCAAAAGGCTCTTCATCACAGCTGTCGATGAATGACGTAACATAAATTGCTATTTCATTACGCTTTTTGTAAGAGAAATGTGTTTCATTGAGTTGCTATCGAGTATGCTGCTGATAACAGAAAAACTGTGGCATAATCAGAATCAAAGGAAAAATTATAAAAGTAAAGTATTTCATGTTTATTATTATATTTATTACATAATGTAATAAATATTAATTCATCAAGTGATATTTATATTTCAATCTTGTTATTTAATAAGACAAATTATTAATAATTAAGTTTGAAAAGCTGTATGATTATTTCATTAACTAAGTGTTATCTATAATTCGCCTAAGACGATCTTAAATATATTATTAATTATATTCCATAAAATTGGAACTATAAATGTCCTTTTTAATGCCTCCTTTAATGCTCCCTTTTATCATCTTCTACGTTGGAAATTATAAACGATTTAATGATTTCCTACATTCGGATCGTTCAGAAAAATCGGAGAAATTTGGTGAGATTTTTGGAATCAATATAAATTATTTATGTTTTTTATTATTACTAATATATTAAATATTAAATTAAATCTATGTATCATAGTTAATATCAGTAATATATGTAGTTTGAAATATTAATTTCTATGTGTATTTTACAAATTATTCATAATACATATTTATTGAATTATTATTTACATATATTACATTATTATATTATAATATGTTTATAATAGTTTGTACAATTTTGTATTTATTGAAAGTAGTAAAAATATTTTCTTATTTTCCTTTATCTCTATATTAAGTTTTGATTCTTACAGTAAGTCAATTGCAATTAACGCAATAAAATAATAAATTCATAGATTAGAATAAAATAATTTATTTCTATTTATAAATTTTGATATTTATATTGTAAAAGAAATGATTATTTTTATCATTTTCTTTCGTTTTCGAATTCAACAATATATTTTATATTATATTCTATATTATAATATACATAATTAATTTATTACTATCTATTAGAATCTTTGCTTTTTATTGCACATATTATATGCAAGCATTCCCTATATAACCATTGTAAATCATTGTGAACTTTTACGTGAATTGAATTGAAACAGTTTTCTAGTATTCCTACAATAACAATATAATAATAATAGTAGATAATAATAGAGTATAAATAATGATAATGTAGTAATAACATATAATAAATAATAATAATTAACAATACAATAGAGTAGAGAGTTTTAACAAAACAATATAATAGAGTTTCTACAAAAATTATAAAAACTCTACATTTCTTCCTCTACACTATACACGCTATTATATTTGTACTCCGTGTCCGATACATTACACTGCCGCCAGTTCCCTCTTGTGGTCGAGTCATTAAGCACGCGAATTGAGGGACCGTCCATTTCTCCGAAGATTTGAAAATTTAAACGTCTAACGAGATTTGTTGGTGTGACGATTTGTGTTGGTAGCCACGAACACGGGTGTGCGTGGTGTGTGTATCAGCGGAGATACTCATCGTCGCTGGGACACACGCTTTCTGGGAGAATTCGGCCGTCAGATTGAGAAATCGAGCGACGGCGATCACGATAAACAATCCTCCGATTGTGTCTCCAATCGCGTTTCGAACGCGCCGTACAATCGGTAGTGCGATCCGGAGGTGGAAGGTAGTTCTCCCGCAAATTTCCCAAGTTCGTCTAAAGGCAGATTAGGGCAACATGGCTACCATGGTCAGGTATCGGTATTCCCTTCCTTGTTCCATGTTTTCACGTGACATTCGTTCTTATCCCTGCGATCTCATTTTCACTTTCTTGATCTCATAGATCACTCTCGTGATCCTCTTCTGTGTTGTAATTGTATTGTTGAAATCGGAAAATATTTCGCGTCATTTGTGTACTTTATTTGTATATAACGCGGCGGCACATTCCGTGTAGGTACACACGTGTTTACTTGAACAGGTAGTTTCTAAAGGAATGTGCGTGTTCTCGATGAGGATATTTGATGCGAGTATTCCACCCGTTTTCGACATTTTGATCGCCGTGTAGTTTCTTTGTAAATAGATTTCTGTAAGAAATTAACACTGTAGATAGTACTTATCTGTAATTTTTGCAAATCGTAAAAGGGTGCTTTTCATTTGATGACACAAATCGACATAAATGTCATTCTATCTTTGTCATTCTCTGAATGTCAAGAAAGATAGAACGACACTTATGTCGACTTGTGTCATCAAATGGAAAATACCCAAAAGCTAGCGAGAAAATGTTCATCGTCGAGGGGGGTTTATCCCCCCTCTGGTTTCTTTTAAAATATGCACGTTTCATGTATTTCAATAGAAACCAAATTCGCTCGAAAAAAATTATCCCTTTCATTTTACGCCCGTTTCCATCAATGTAGATTAACTTTCTCAATTTTTCATTTACTGTTAATCTTTTTCTGATTCTAAAAATTGGAAAAAGGAGTAAGAAATTGAACTAGATTAAAGTTAATCTTATATTGATGAAATTTGGTATTAGTGATTTTTTTTTTATATAAAATGTTGATTTACAAACATCATGCTTTATAAAAAAAAATAAGATTTACACAAACACGCATTGTATTCATTGATTAAAAAAAAAATCTTATAAATGAAAATACATTTATAATAAAGAGTACCAGACGAGAGGAAATTTTTTTCGAGCAGATTCTTTTTTTATGTTTTCGAGATGCATAAAATACATAACATACATTTTTAAAAAATTGGAAAAAAAAATATATTTATAATGAACATTTATCAAAAGTTATTTTTAATCTTTATTGTATGATGCAGGAGTCTTTAAATTTTACAAATTCTAAAATCTATGTATATGTGTGGTTATACAAATTGATAGTATTTGTAATATTCTTTAAATGATTATGTATATTACAATTAAAATAGTTATTAACTTTTATATTTATTTATATGCATGTTCTGGAGAGAAACTTAGAATTTAAATCGTATTTATCCAAAATTATTTTAATGTTTATTACAACAATTTTTAAGTTTTACTCCAGAAGCCTGTATATGAAGAATCTTTTGTATATTTGTAGTGTACTAATTATATTTGTAACATTCTTTAGAAAATTTAAAATATATGTATATAATTAGAATAAATTTTGATTATTAACTTTTACATTTATTTATATGTGTATGTCCTCTAGATCTAACATCCCATAATATGTAATACTATATTTCCTACGTATATGTTTTAGGTCTGTCTCTAATATTTTCTAACAAAATTAAATAATTCTAAAATTACTAACATCCTTCATTTTGCATATCATAATAAGAGATAATATAAAATAATATGTATTACATGCTTATGCACATAAAGCTTATACATAAATTAACATATTAATATATTTCTGAGAATTCTTACAATTTATGTCTTCTTAAGTAATTTATTAATTAATAAGTTCCTACATAATAGTACAATATTACAAAAAGATTTGCAATATTGTTTTTCTTTCAGGAGATTGTGACACAACAAGCAAATTGTATGTTATGTATTGTCAAAAATTCTGAAAGAGAGAGAGAGAGGGAGGGGAGAGAGAAGAGAGAGAGAGAGAGAGAGAGAGAGAGAGAGAAGAACGAAA
>NW_012130082.1:2145500-2155907 GCF_000143395.1 Atta cephalotes
AGAGAGAGAGAGAGGAGGAGGAGGAGGAGAGAAGAGAGAGAGAGAGAGAGAGAGAGAGAGAGAGAAAGAACAAGAAAGATAAATGGAATAAAGACATTAAATCTCATATGACGAAAATGTTTGGAAATTAAGCTTCGGAAGCATCTTGAACAGGCAAAGTTGTATATGTAATATTATTATAAATAATACAATGTTTTGAGACTAGAGAATTTAATAGTAATCTATTAAAAATATACACAGACTGTTTTGTTTGCCTTATATATGCATTTTTTTTTAATATGCTGTTATATTTGTGTGAAATTATTATTCGTTAAGTACAGTTATTAATTTGCATTACAATTTGTTTTTACAGCTCTGTATATTTCACATGCATACATATTTATAAATTCCATGACAAGAGATAGACAGAGTGAATTATAGTATCTCATTATTTCTAAATTCCTAATTGTTATACAGTTTTGTTTCTTTACGTTTCTTTACAGCTGATTATATATATATCTATTGTGTTAAATTTTAGATTTAACATAGTAAGGTCGCAAAAGATACAACATAATATCTTGCAAAACTACATTAAAAAAATAAAATATACATATAAAAGAAAAAAAGAAAGAAAAAAATAAGAAGCTTGAAGCTTTTCTAAGTGTACATGTGTACATTCATTTGATGAAATACCAATTATTGCAAGATACGTTTAATAATAATAATAACATTGTGTGCTTTATTGATTGCCTTATTGATTACAAATATTTATGAGTGCTATTAAGTGCAATATATTGATACATTAAGAATTAAACAAATAAACAATCCAAAAAGGAGATCTAATATCTTGTATACTTATTTGACTATGTATCATACTGTATATCCATCACAAATGATGGTACAAATAATGGGAGGACACCAAACAAGTGGACAATGTCCACCAGCACAAAGTCATACTCTGCATATTAATGGTGTAAATGCATTGCATCAATCTGATTTCCCACAATATGGTCCAAATATCTCTGGACACAACAGGCATCGTACGATACAGGTATATGTTAAATCTTTTAGATTTAATTTTAAACATGTATTACATGTTCTAGTGTGTAATTAAATTGTATTAGTATCATTTATTGCAATCCTTCGTTTATCAAAGGAAGAATTCAAATATGCAGTAAAACAATTATACAATATGACAGAATTTGTTTTCATTTATGAATGTATCTTGTATTATATGTATATAATATCTCTGTTGGAATATACAAATAATATTCTTACAGACAGGATCTCCATTGGATTTATTACAATTAATAGGTGTCGATGTACCATCATTACGACGTATAGAATATATACAATCAAACAATAATTCATCTTCTATAAATTGGGAAAGACGCATAAATACATCCAACAATTCATCAATTATACCATTTTCAAATTATAATTTCAAGCCTACAAATACTAATTCGACAAAGAAACCAAGTTGGAATAACAGAAATAGCAGACGATGTTCATATAGGAATTTTTCAAAATACGAGGCATATAATAGCGATAGTGGGTTTAGTTCTCGTTCACCAACTCCAAATAAACATTATATTGACAATAGTTTAACAGAGTCTTCAGACGAACGAGATTCTACGAGTTCAGTAAGAGGACAGTGGCTAAAGTAATTATTATACACACTTTCTGTTACTGTCAGATTTTCAAATATATTGTTTTTTTCTTTCAAATAAAATCTATATTAAATACATATACACAAAAAAGAAAATAAAATAGAAGGAAAAAGAGTAAGTAAAATTTGAAATGAAAATAGAAAAAATAAAATAAACTAATTAGCAAGATTAGAAAAGAGGATAAGAAAGTATAATATTTTTGTAATTTCAAGAGAAACATTAAATATAGAAAAAAATACACAATACACGCGTGCAAATATATATACATATATATATTTACATATGTAATTAAATCATTAATCATTAATTAAAATGAAATTTTTAGCAAAAAGCATCATAAAATAAATCCGGATAATAGAGCATATAATAATACAGTAGATGGCTTAATTTCAAGTGCCTCTACACATCAGTTTTATCCACCTCAACGGGCCAACAGTGGTTACGGTACTTCCACTCCGAGATCATATGTACAAAATTATCAGAACAGAAGAAGATATTTATCAGGCAAACATTTTTTTTTCTATCTAATAACATGTAGTAATATACTAGAATCTTAAAATTGTAAAATACATACGTTAGGAAATAAATTTACTTCAAATTAACTAGGATTCGTTTCTAGGCAAGAACGAAAATGCATCTTCACAAAGATTTCCGCGAAATCGTAAATATTCTGAAGTATCGAATTATGATATGTTTCCCGGATGTACTGCAGCTCCTGATAGATTTCTTGCTAGATCTCATTTAGTACAAGTAACTTCTGTACCAAACAATCTTGTTACTGGATCATCATGGGATGATCTATCCGAACAAATTTGGCGTAAATTTATTGCGCACCAACAAACCGAAACTACTTATAGAAAGAAAATGATGCTATGGAAACATCTTAACACATACATGAAGGTAAAATATAAGAAAGATAAATAAGACTTGAACTTCTATACTGTAACTCTCAAATGTTGTCATTACATTTTTATTGCGTCTCTTTTACCATATCTAAAACTTATACAATGGCAATATAACGATATTGACACTGTTCGTTAAAAAGTACTGAATAGGGGCCTTAATATAATAAAATAAAATATTGCCAAGATATCTTTAAAATAAAAACAAGATATCTTTAAACTTTCAAATAGCATACTAATATTTACTATTTACTATTTATATTTTTACACTTATATGTGTATTATAAAAAATAATTTTTTTTAGACTTTATATCCAAACTGTAGTGTATTTGTGGTTGGTTCAACAATGAATGGGTTTGGTTCAAATGATAGCGACGTTGATGTGTGTCTTTTAATGAAACACACAGAACTGGATGTAAGATGTATAGCTATAGAACATTTATTAGAAGTACTAAAGCACCTTAAACAAAGTAGTATGTAAAATTTATAAATATATAATCCAATAAATACCAATTAACAGTAATATAATATCAATGTTATAATTTCCTACCCAATATAAGCGCAATATAACACATGTGTTATATTCCATTTATATTATTAAGTGAGAAATTATAACATTGATGTTATATTATATTGTTAATTGATATTTACTGAGTAAGTTCGTAAAAATTTAATGTATTTATTTGCAGTAGTTTAATGATAAATAACTCATCTTTTGTATCCAGATTTCGTCGAACAACTTGAAATTATACATGCAAAAGTACCTATTATTACATTCTTTGATGTAGTACGAAAATTTAAAATCGATATGAATTTTAACAATTCTGTTGGCGTCAAAAATACACATCTACTATATTGTTATTCCAAACGTAAGTTCGATAAATAACTTTTGTATTTGCAAAATAAATATGTATTTGTGTATTGAAACAAATATTTTAATCATTATTTGTATAAATATTTTTTACAGTTGATTGGAGAGTAAAACCATTAGCGCTTGTTGTTAAACTTTGGGCTCAATGGCATAATATTAATAACCCAAAGTGTAGGACACTGTCCAGTTACTCTTTAGTCCTTATGGTTATACATTTCTTACAATGTATGCATGCTACAATTTTTTTTACTGTTTCTTTTGTAGCTCATTCTATTCGTAATTGAAATAGAATGTAAGTGTTGTTTTTATAGGTGGTACTAATCCTCCTGTTCTTCCGTGCTTACATTCAATGTTTGCAAACAAATTTAAGTCGGACGCAGATATTTATAATATCAATATTCATGAGGATTTGAACATTCCATCGTCCACTCATTTACCTGAGAACCATCAGTCTTTAGGGGAATTATTGTTTGAATTTTTCAAATATTATGTTGAATTTGAGTAAGTAATTTCGAATTCAAACGATATGTAATATTACAATATAACGACAGTGACGATATTTAATTTGTATTATTAAATTAGCTTCAGCCAATACGCGATATCCGTACGTTTAGCAAGCAAAATACCGAAAGAGGAATGTCGTATGGTACAATCATCTAAAAATGATCCTTATCAATGGAAATATCTGTGTATTGAAGGTAATAGAATGTTCTTCACATAAAAGTGATTGAAAATATTATTTTTCATACTTATCTACCATTGCAATATTATAGAACCATTTGACTTGACTAACACAGCTAGATCAGTCTATGATCCGGATATGTTCTCTAAAATTATATTCATATTAAATATTACATATACAAGACTGAAGCGAAGATATAGTTTAAACGATGTGTTTGATGAAATGCATCTAATGATGATTGGTACTGATTGGGGGCTAACGATAAGTGACGAAGAATGATAAGATCGTCTTGTGTGACATGTTTACCTTGTGATACTGAGCTTTATTTTTAAATAATTTATATTATTTGTGCAAGGTACAAAAGGTGTCCTCCGTTTAAAATCCTATTTTTCCTTTTTGGAGGATTAAAATCACAAGTACATTATCAGGATGTTACATATATAGTTAATAATACATATGTAACTTATTACTAACTATATATGTAACACCCCGAAAGAAATGTTGCTATCTGCATTTATTAACATGCAAAAAAAGTATTTCATTTTGATATAAAAGATTGGATACACAGATATATCATTCTTATCCAAACTTTAACATTGCGATGTGTGCAATAAAGTTTATTATTTATATTAAAATCAATTAGGCTTGTTTAGATTGAAAGATTTTTCGAAATCTTTAATGAGATAATTGTAACGCATTATATGAAAAACTTATACAGCATAATATACTGCAGGATATTATTTTAATATCAGATGTTCATTTTTGGTGGCATGATTAGCAATCTATAACTTGAAATATTTTTGATTAACAATATGTTGATGAGTCTTTTTTGCATTTTATAACTATTTTTTAAAGTTATAGACGAAATTTCAATATTCTTCACTACTCTTTAATATTTTTATCTTTATATATTTAATAAGTGATTGTGATGCGTGAAAGTTCACAACACTACTTGCTAAACACTTTATTATGGTAGGAATTATGTTAATGATAATTACGATAGCCGACAAGATATATGCATTCCGCATATATTGATATTAGACGTAAAACTTGAGCATGATGTAAAGAGCAGTTATTAATAGTATCAATGTTTTCATTGGAAAAACATTGAATGATTTCTTTACAATAATGATTATTATACTGTAATCGTGTAGTTATTTAATTATTTAATTGCGAAACATTATCTAATTAAAGATTTGGAGAGATCTAAACAAGCCTAACTGATTGTAATTTTAATATAAATCAGAAACTTTAGTGCATATACCGCGATATTAAAGTTTAGAGACAAATGATATTAGTACATTCGATCTTTAATGTCAAAATTGAATATTTTTTTGCATTATAATCAATTTTCTTATAGATAATTAAATAGTTACACGATTACAGCATAATAATCACTAAGTAATTGTATTGAAATTATTTAATACAATTTTCTCCAATGTATATTACTCACTATCTCACACACAATAAGTTTTTCATTTAATATCAATGAATATAAAATATAAAATGTTTTATATGCGGCTGTCGTAGTTATTGTTAACATGAGGTTGTGTCATGATATTATGAAGTCTTTATTAAGTACATAAAAAAGGGAAAATTAAAACATAGTAAAGAATAATGAAATTTCGTTTGTAACGTTAAAAAATGATTATCAGATATAAAAAATAATTATTAGTTTTTATTAAAAACTATAAATACGCATCTGATATTAAAATAATATCCTGCGATTACATATAAAAATAAAAAGAAGGAAGTAGTATACTTAGTTACTATTTCTAAAAAAAAATATATATATATATGAGCGTGGAATTATGGAAAATATAAACTTTTAGTATTGTCATTTGCAAAACATTAAAAAGAAAAAAAGGTAAAGGCTTACTAAAAATAAAAAAAAAATGTTGAAAATTCGAAACGAATTAATTATTTACGTTTATAATATTGTTCAGATATAAAGTCAATGTATGACTAAATGTAGCGGTTAGCAAGACTGTGTTTCTTTTAAAAGGATTAAAAAATTTTCTAAATTACAGTAACTATCTTAAAATTTACAATATATTTTTATGTCAGTAGAATGGTTTATAACTTACATTAATCTTGAATCGCGGGATATAAATTGGCAATACATACATACATAAAACTTCTAATTTGTTGAAAATCGAAAAATTACAAAAATATTTCTTGATAAATAAATATATAATCTTTATTTCTCAGCAAAGTGCTTTTTCACAAATATTCTTTCACAGACATTTATTTCTTTTTTCATCATTTAATTTTCATCATTTGCGCATCATTTATTAATAGTTGCAATTATATATTACACGATTACGTGTTCCTGAATTGGCCATTCAAATTATCAATTTTATTGAAAGACATCTTGTAAGTAAATTCGAGATAAAATTATTTCATATAATTATTAATATCGAAAACATTTAATTACATCGAAAGGTATCAAATTTTCATTTATAAAATTATTTCTTACAGCAATAATCCTTAGTAGAAGAAACACTCAAGCTTGAATCTACTTTTTTTTTATTTGCCGAAGGGGGATATACTATTTCCATTCTTTATATTAATACAATTTTCTACTGATTAATCTCCAAAAAATATGGAATACTATACGTGGTGTTCTTGAAAATAATATGTGAAAAATAAAATTGTGTTTGCAGTTTAACAAGTAAATTGCTATCGCGATTATATACTTCAACTTCAAATCTACATGAATGAAATATAAATAAATAACATCTATTAATTTGCAAGATAAATGTGAGATATGAAGTAGTATACATGTATTTTTCTTCATGTGTATGCAATATTCCTTTGGCTAATGAAAAGATTGATATCTTAATTTTGATGTGATATTCGACTATATATATCTTTTTGTAATATATTACACTATCATCGTATCTAATACTTTTCTAAGTGCCTAATTTAACTCTTCAATATGTTATTATAAAATTAAGAAGAAGTAATTATAATTGTAAAGTAAATTTGCAGGCGTCAAATTTATGTCACTTAGGAAAATTTGCATCAGTATATTTTTCTGTCGAAGTTAATACTTTCTAAATTTATGAACTAAAAACAATCTTCTGTAATCCAATTTTCTTGTTAAATAAATGCAATGTTTATACATCATATAGCGTATGCTTACTTCATTTTATTCCCTTAGGTTAGAAATCGATAACTATTATATATCAATTATTATCTGTTATTCGATTTATTAAATTGACAAGCAATTTTAATTTGATGCTACAATCAGGCATCATATTATAAAGATGTATTGATGTATTGATGATGGTGTTTCAACATTTTGTATTTACTGTTTAATATAAAATTAAATTCTACACAGTTATATATTTTTTTATTACATTTTTATTTATTATAAATGTTTGAAAATAATCCTATATTCTCTCTCTTTCTTTCTTATTTCCATTATCTACTGTTGTTATTATATCTTCATAAGATTTAAATAATATAATAATGTTATTATTTAAGAAAGAAATTCATTCTATACTTTTATGAGGAATAATAGTGGCATAATAGACGACTTTCGAATTGTTTTCAATGTAATCGATATTCTCTGTTGATAAGTTTATCAAGTAGTTCGCAGAACTACTTGTCTCCTAAACAAAAATTAAGCGGTCCATTGGCTTTCCTATATTATAATTTAGATATTAATTCTTATAATAATAATAATAATAATAATAATAATAATAATAATAATAATAATAATAATAAATAAACTTCAAAGTTAATGAGAAGGCAGAAGAATTTGCAGTTATCGATAAGTAAAATTATTTTTTTAACACTTTTCTTTATTTCGTAATTTTGAATTCGCTTTGTAGTCATCCTCAGCAATATTATTGAATTTCGTCTAATTCGGCTAAAAACGTTAAGCGGTCCAAAATGAGTCACTCTCAAATTACCAGAACTGTAGTGGATTCTCGAATAGAGCCCTCAACATATTAAGAAGCTTTGGAAATTTGATTTTATTATGCGATAATTCACATCGATAAAATAATGACATGTATATAATCACGTACATTTATAACAAAGACAATTTCAATACGTCTGTATGATTTCGTATGTCATATATGCCTGATTAATTCTTATTAAAGATAAAGAAATTTCGACATAGGAGGGTCTTTTGAAAAATATTAAGTTTCAACATGAACATGGCAATTACTCGTCAAAACCATTCTGTTGTGTGTGATGTATGTGATACTACAATCGTACATGTTTTACAAGATATCTATGAAAATTGTAACCATTTTGGATGATCAGTTGCTGTTTAAGAGTTATTTGTGCCAGTCGATGTCAGTGTTTTCGTTTAAGGAAAATCTGTATCCTTCGAGCCTAGGAAACAGGAAAAAGTCGTTAGGGATTAGATCTGGTAAATACGATAGGTAGTCAATTAATTCGAACCGCAATTCGTAAATTTTTATTATGGCGATTGTCGATATTCGATTTTTTCCATTTTTACAAAAACACTAGCACAAATGAGCCAAACAACAACTGAGCGTCTACGTTTTTCCCGTTATATCTTACGGGAAAAACGCCACGAACTTTTCCCTACACCTAATAATTTTCACAGGTATTTAGCGAAACATATACGACTGTAGTACCAGAATGGTTTTGATTAGAATTCCTCTATAGATAGAGGGACTAGTTTTGACGAGATAATAATCTTCATGTTGAGGCTCAAAACTTTTCAAACGATCTTCTATACATAAAAATTAGTAAAAAAATAGTACAAATATTATTATGCCTTACATATTATGCTCCTATTTCTTTCTCCTTTTTCGTTATCAAATTATTATTTTATTTATTTTTATTTCTACTCTTTTCTCTCATTTGTAGGGACCTCATTTAATGCTCGATATTTATTTTCAGCATCAAAATAGGTTATATGGTCAAAATTAATGCTGGATTATAGAAATTAAATGCATAAAAATAATGTCATATATGTATATTATGGGTAAATTTCTAATCGAGTAATGATGAATTTATTCAACTTTCAGAATTATACACAGAGTGTGTTTTGGGAGATGTTACTAATGCTATTTGTGTTATTCTATCTGATTTTATCATTGTTTTATCTAATAAATAATAAAGGTAGAATGACAAAACAAGACTAATATAATATACTTAATGTCTCCTCGATCGACGCATCCTGAGTTCCGAGAAGAAAGAAGTATCAGATTCTGATCACGTGACCATATTGGCATTGCTTTTAAACATCTCTGGAAGCGAGTTGGAAGTTAGAGTTCGCTTTATTGGAAGTCCTCTTTATTTAATCAGTGAAAACCAATACATAGTATCATAAAGATATTAGATACCCGATTTTCGTGAAATTTTGTAAAGCTTCTGTAGAGAATAGAGCAAGATTTTGTGCTATTATTTAATAATAGAAAATAAATAGTTAATAATAGAAAATAATAAGTGAACTATAATGTCGTTTCAAATTGATTTTATAAATTTTTCTGAGCAAATAATTTCAACGTTAACGACTGAATTGATCGGACATTTTAGTATTGATAGTGATTTGCAATATCATGCCGATTTATCGCAACTGAAATATTATATTTCTCCTTCGGATCCTAACAATGTGAATTTCGATCTCAACAAAAATTTTATGTCTACCCGTCACAGACCTACTTCGTATCTTAAATTGGATAACTTATTAAGATGGCTTTCCAATAATTTTCATCGATTTGAAAAACCATTATCACAAAAAGAACATTGGTTCGTTGATATCAATCATTTAAGCAATGTTGATCAATTACAACTATTATATAAGTTAAATGTTAATATTATATAAGTTAAATGAATTAAAAATTACGTAATAAAGTTAAAAAGTTAAAAGACATTAATTTTAACTTATTAACTTTTTTAAAGTTAAAACTTTTTAATCTTTGAATGTCAATATTTTTAAAATAAAATTTTAAACATTAGACAATTAAGAAAAAGTTTAATGTTTGTAAAAAGCGTAATGTCTTACTAATAATACGGTTACTTGTTTTTTAAAAGAAGAAAAAAAGATAGTTGTTTATTTAAAAGTCTGTTTTGTTAATTAAACTTTTATTATTGTACATTATTTTAAATAATATGCGACACAGATATTCTGTTATAATAACTATTAATATTTTTATAATAATTATTATTATGATAATTATTAATATCATAATAATCAGTATTCTTTATCTAATCAAATTTCTTGTATATATAATTTTTTGTGTAATTTTTTACGTAATTTTTTAATAATTATTTCTTTCCTAATTAAAGAAAAATACATTTCCATATAAA